>NW_011888882.1:3939243-3964428 GCF_000151845.1 Pteropus vampyrus
CTTACCTGTCAGCAGGCCTTGCATGGCTGAGACTCTCGGGAATCTGTGTTGTATACTGCCATCTACTGGATATTTGGGGGAACCGCAGCCCCCGCCTTCATTACCTGTGATCCTAACCTTGATCCCGACTTCACTTTCCTTAAGCACGTGGGAGGTTTATAAATATTAGAAAAAGATGCGATTGAGAGGTGTACACTTATGGAGTTAGATTCATGGAGATCCACGGGATGATTATTTTAGGAACTTTAGGAACGGCGGGGTAAAATTAGACAAGAAATTGTTTCACTGAGGGGTAATCCATTTATAAAATTTATAATCACTTTTCTTAGTATCACGGAGAATAGAAAAAAAGAGATTCTGGTTTTTTTTAAATCGAATCCTAAAGCATACAACTCTAATTAAGATGAATGAATTATGCATACATGTGGAAGAAAAGAAAATATTCATACAGGTCTGTTTTATTTGCTCTTCTAGTAATATCAGGCATCAACTGTTCAAATATCAAGAGCCTATATTTGGTCTATTCTCTCCTATTTTTCATCCTAGTACCTAACTTCTGGTCATTTCTCTGCAATTTTGAGGCCAAAGGAAAAGAGATAATGCATAACGCTAAACTGCCATGCACAGGCTTGTTAGCCGAGCTTGTTAGCCATTCTGACAGGTCAGTGGGGTGAGAGATTTTGAAATTCAAATAGGATTTCATCATGGATTTAATTCATCAAATCACTAATACTACTAACTGGATACTGGGTGGGTTTTAATTTAAAAGGTAATTATAATCTGTGCCTAGTGCATGGTTGACACACAGCTCGTACCTACTACTACTGACCCCTGGTCAGGCCAGCTTTGCAAGGAGTCAGCTGGCTGCTGAGAAGCACAGTACATTAGCAGAGAGCTTGAAATGCCATAATTTCAAATACATTTTTTTCCTCATATAATAGGTATAGTCGTGTAAAAATCGCTCTGGGTAGAATAACCACATAGGACAAATCCTTGAGTAGGTAAGTACGAATTCAGTCCCTGGGAAAGAAATATCAGAAAAGAAATAAGAGTCACAGCAACCAGATGCGAGGAGAGCAAGGGAAAAGAGAAAGGAGGAGGAGTCCTGCCCTGGGATTTTGTTCAGTGTTGGTTCTTACTTTCTTGCTCCTTGGTCCAAAAGATTGAAAGGGCTCCATTCCGATTTTTAAAATTAATTACATCAAAGGAATGGGTTGTTTTGTTTTGCTTTGCTTTGTTTTGTTTTTTTGGCAGCCAGTTTACTTAAAGAACTATTGCAAGAAAGACTTGCGTTTGAGCCTTCAGACCTCTACAGATCTTCCAGAAATGGCCCGAAGTTTCTTTTCAAGGAAAGCTAACAGTTACCAAGGCAAGGCTGTCTCTTAGGTAGGAGAGAATACAGCAAAAATTCTGCACTTCAGCTGTTCTAGCCATTTGTTTCCTTTTGGACTAATCTTACATTTTAGAACATGAATTTCATGTGCAGGACCTCCAAAATATATATGTCCCTTGCTAATTTACATCTGAAATGCTCATAACATGGTTAAAATGTTTTATTATCAATTAGAAGAAAGCTAAAACTTCCAGTATTCCTGAGAGAGGTAAAAATAACAACAAAAAAAATCTACTTAAGTTTCACTCAGATACATAGATCCGATACTGTGATTTTCATTAAGACAAGACTTGTTGAGAAAAAATGGAGATCCTGTACTGAAGATCATCAAAAGTCTGGAAGTGCTAAAGTCAGACTTGGTTTTATGTGGAAGCTCTACTACCATCAGGCTATACTACCATCAGGCTCATTCTATTACTAGATTCCTTGATTAGGTTAATGTCAGACATTTATTTTATTAGTTTCTTAAGTTTGCATAGAAATTTTATTCATAGAGTGAGATTTTGGTTTAGTTTTCAGGTGCCTCGTCCTAACTGTGTGACCTGGGACAAGTTATTTAATCACTCTAATATTCAGTTTCCTCATCTGTAAACTAGGGAAAATGAGCCTAATTTATAGTCCTTGGGAAGTAGAGAGAATGTATGTAAAGCACCTGCATTTGGTTACCACTCAAATCATCTAAATGGTTATCTCAAGAAGAGGAAGAAGTCACTAGTCTAGATTATATATTTACTGCCATTTATTTAACATTTACTCAAGTAAGAAAACATATAGTTTCCTTATTTTCTTTACCGTTTACTCACTGTTTTGAGTACCAGGATTATGTCATTTAATAGCTTCAATTTAAGTTCTTTCCGTATTATACAAATAATGTTACTATTAACTGAAGTAGTTTGAAAGGAAATTATTCCCCTCTTGTCCAAATAATCAGATGGGCTTAAAGTTCTTTATATTTTAAAAACAGTTTGAAGATTCCTTTATAGCACTGGAAATGTTGTGTCCATTGAAACTAGACTTTATTTCCACTTACTAATGAGCACTGGGATACAATCTCCTTACAATCCAGCAGAGATGAGAGAGGAAAAATTGAATTATTGACGTAGGATAGGACTTGTCCAAGGGGGAACTGGTAAGAAAACTATAAAAATGGGCCAGAAATTGAGTAAGTACTGAGTGGAGGTACAGAAGCTAATGTCTAAGATCATGGTGGTAGAGATGAAGATTTGCTCTGGTACTCAATTTGTTACAAAAGAAAAATCAAGAAAAATATATAAATGAGATGATTGAATTCCTTTTCATTGTCCTCATCATGGTGATCTTATCCTTGGGTTCACAAAGCAAAATCGATAACATATTGAAGCCAAAAGCCTGTATCAATCTGATCATGAAAGAATTTGTAGGCATCCAGGCTTTCTTCATGATATCCATTCATTCATTTCATGCAACAATAATTTTCAGGCTCTACTGTATACCACGAAGTTTGATAGATGCTGAAGGTATTAAATAAAACATCATGGAATTGGCTCAAGAAATTCACTCTAAGCTGGTAACAACTCATCAGAATTTTAGTGTGTGGTTGCGCTACTCTTGGTGGAAGGGGACAAAAAACATTTGAATCACGAGGAAGAAAGAAGCCTTTACTAATGCTTGAAAAAAGAGTAAAGAAGCCAGGACAACACTTTGTATATAACTTTCACATGCAATATACCATACTCTATGAATAATGTGTACGTGTGTCTTCTATCCCCTGCTGAGGCACATTCTCCTTAGAAACCAAGAGGGAACATTTTACTCCTCCATCTCCCCACTGCAAGTACAGCGCAGTGTCCAGCATGTATTATTAAAGTTCTAAGTGAAATGAATTGAATTAAAGAATGTTTTGGGGGGAAAATATTGATCTTTCAAGTCCAAGTGACAAAAGACTGAACGATGAACAGAAATGAGAGTCTTTCAAAGGTATCAAAAAATTGAGGCAAAACTTTGAAGTTAGCCATCTTGCCAATGGGCTGCTGGAATCAATCTTTGTGGAGCATGTACTGACTGTCAGATGCTTAAAAATGATGACCCAACAAAAGGGTAGAATGATAAAATTTGTGACTGAGGATTCTTTTTTTTTTTTAAGTGAATTATATCCAACTACTTTTGATATTTTTAAAGTAAGAAGCTCCAAAGCCTTGCTTTAAAACCATGTTCAAAAACTGCCACATATGAACACGCTGAGTCCCCTGGGCTATTTGACCTATTAAAACACAAAGATTCTCCACTAGCTCACATAGTCATGCCATTTTTCTTTCAAATTTATGAATCAGGGCCTTAGTGTGAATAGACAATGAGGGAATTTTTTATGAATAGCCTCCCTATTATCATGGTTCATGACTTTTTACAATGCAATTATTGTGGCACGTATCATAACATAATTGAAATTCTAGAAATGGAAATGAGAGGTAATCGAAAGGACAAAGTTACTCAAGAAAATGCAAATGCCATTTTATTTGCAAATTAAATTAAAAATATAATGAAGTGGGTGTAGAAATTGATTGAAAAATTAATTGAGAGAAACAAATTTGGAATATTTCTGCAAAGGACATCTGTAAGAAATTCTTCCGTTCTGACATACCTTTTCAGAGCATAAAGCTCTTCCTGTTAGCTAAAACTTGAGTGGAAGCCAGACTAAAGACAGACCTTTAGAACATGTCAGAATAGGCAGATTTACACTCTGAGGTCTAATGGCACACTTGTGAACTTGTCTGGCCTTGATCTATAAGCAATAGGGAATTTTTCCAATATGGGCTCCAAATCAATACTTAGCATAGAGTTTGTTTGTTTGTTTAACATTTGCCTTTTTTTAATCTCTCATTCTCTCTCTCTTTCTTCCTCTCTCTCTCTCTCTATCTTTGCTGATTTAAAAATAAAATAAGTTGGAGACATCCAGACAGCATTTTGCCTCCAAATACTTTAGCATGTGACCCTAAAGAATGAAGGAATGCTCCTTCATCATCACAATACCTTCTTCACAATCAAGAATCAAGGCGTAAGGGTCAACATTCTATTTTCTTTTCATGTTTCTTAAATCTCCTTTATTCTAGAACAACCCACCATCACCAAAAACACCTTTTTTTTTAAAGTTTTTCAGGACACTGACATTTTGATAAGTCTACATCAGTTGACTTGTAGAATCTTCCCCCTTCTGTACTGTGTCCTCATGACTAGATTCAGCACGAACTAGGTCATCGTTTTTCAAAGTAGACCACAAGAATGTTTACTGTTCACTGTGTCTTTGAATGACAGATAATTCTTTACAAGAAATTAAAAAAAAAAGATTTGATCTTTTTAAATATTTAAAGTACCAAAGAGAACAGGTGGAGAATTGTTAATTTGTTTTAGTACCAGATTCTTTAGATTAGGTTAGGACAGTATATTCATGAGATGTGTGTGAATCTTGACATTTCCGAGCATGTTTTTAAATGATTCATCCGGATTACTTAAAAACTCCTTTTTCTTCCTTTACCGAGAGATTTTTGAACTTGAGAATTTAGAAAATGATTGTTCATTATCCAAACTCGTATAAAAGAGAAAAAGGAGTGGGCGGCACTGTAAAGAATTTTCGTTGCTGGGATAAGAGACAAAATTTATGACTTTCCCACTGATTCTTTAGCCAATTTTGCCCCTCCCCGGTCTCCACTTCTCCAGAGATTAAAACATGCTTGAATTGGAATAGTCGTTTCCGTCCTTCTGTTCAGTGCCAGTTCTCAGGAAAACATCCATTTTGCTCTTTGATTCTTGTAGCCCAGAGACAGTAATGAAAGAACCTGCTGCTTTCTTGAGTGTAAGGATTTCATTTGGGGGCTGCAGGGCAGGAAAGAGAGTTGAAGGGTGTGTGTGCATCAAGCGTGGGTGTGAGAATGATTTTCCCTAGGGCCAGTTGGCCTGGAGCCCAGAGTGAACCATTCATCCACCTTAAATTGCACCATGAAACAGAGATGGCCAGGGGCAGTCACTAAATGGCCCTGCCAGTTGCTGCTAGTTTTCTTTGAGTTGGGATATCCCAGAAACTGATGCAGTTTTTAGTCTCCTCCTACAGGGGAAGTAAATGATGCACCTCTTTTATTTTGCTATTCTAGAAAATTAATCTTTTAATTTTCTAGAATAGCAAAATAAAAGAGGTGCATCATTTACTTCCCCTGTAGGAGGAGACTAATAAGGGTTAATAAGCTGTAAGTGAAATAAACTGAAATGAGAATAATTTTCCCATAAAAAGCCACAGTTGGATCTATTCTCATATTACTATGGTCCAATATCACCAGATGCAAAGAGGCTCTCAGTGTTTAATCATAAGTCTTATTTTTAAGTCTTGAGTGGATAGTAAAGATGAAAGTGCTCTTGATATATAGACACGAAATCTGTTCAGACATCTGATGCTCAAAACTTAGACCCAACTTGATCAATTTTGATCTGAGAATGTTTACTTTTAACATTCAATCTCAGATTGTAAGAAAAAGAAATATGAAATAAAGCACATGAATAAACCTGGCTGAGCTCCTTGAAACATGAAATCGATGTCTGGAATTGTTTCTAATAAGTACACATTAGTTGAAAGGACGGTTTTGTTTTGTTTTGTTTTTTTCATTTGAAATAAGAAGATTCTGGTAAGGCCACCTGGTGGATTTGGCTGAACCTTGGGTGGCCAATTGTCCTGGTTGACTGGGACTAAGGAATTTCTCAGGACAAGGGATTTTCAGGTCCAGAACCAGGACAGTTTCAGGCAAGTCAAGATAGTTGGTCATCTAGCGAGTCTAAAATATGCACAGCACCTAAAATATGAACTGCTTTACCTAATCTGATTGATCTTATGTTCAGACCAAAGAACTTAGAAACCAAAAAACTCACTATTTAGTGAATACAAACTTTACTAAATAATACCTTAACACTATAAAAGATTAATTTTCTAGAATAGCAAAATAAAAAATAAAATATCAAGTCGCATGCAACTATAAGATTTTCCTGTTACACATGTATCTCAATTTGATGAGCATTTGAGGGGTGATTTGCTCTAATTTATGATGGGCTCCACCCATAGATTTGAAATCATCCTAAATTGGTTCCGGTATGTATAATTATCATATTTGTATATAGAAACCAATAAATCTCTGGTAACTGTATTAACTTATTAGAAATAAAGTTTGAACTTATTTTTTAATCTAATAATGGCTTGCTTTAATTATAGGGATAAGTTAAACAAAAAAGTTCTGTGGGCATTTCTAAAAACTAAAATGCTTTTGAGATTTTATATGGTTTTGAATACTCTTTTTAATTGTAACACCTTTATATATATATATAAAAAAAATCTCTGCTACTCATCAAAACTAGACATCCAGTTATTTTAAACAGTCTTTGATGCTCTGAAATCCTGCTAAGTGTTTCTCTAAGACTAAAAATTTGAATTGGCCCTGTCATGACAAATTCAGAAAAGCACATTCTTTCATTTTTCATATACAGATGCTCCTCGATTTATGATGGGATTATGTCCTGATAAACCAATCATAAGTTGAAAATATCTTAAGTCGGAAATGTATTTATCACATCTTAGTCAGTGGACATTATAACTTACCCCAGCTTACCTTAAATGTGCTCAGAACACCTACAGTTGGGCAATTATCTTGAGCTTAATCTCAAGAGTAATTGCCTTTCTCTGCTTTTCACCGGAAACAGGTGACACAGATGAGCACTGTGTAGACGTGACGGGATGCTGAAACACAAAACACAGTATCCAAAAAAGCTGGCAACACAGAACGCCGTTCAGCATCAGTTCTTTACCCTCATTCTTGCATGGCTGACAGCGAGCTGGGCCCGGCTGCCACTGTCCAGCGTCACAGTATCATACTGCAAGTCACAGGCCAGGAAATAAATCAAATTCAAAATTTGAACTATGGTTTCTACTGAATGCATATCACTTTCACACCACTAAAAAGTCAAAAAATTGTAAGTCAGACCATTGTTAAGTAAGGTAGCATCTGTAGTTCCTAAAACATTTATAGCTGGAAAAACCTAAAGCATGATGGGATATTGGTGAACTGCTACTGAGAATTTGCGAGTTGGAAACTGAATATTCCATTTTGGTATGGTTCTTTCTATAATTGAATTAGTTATAACAATTAGATTTTCTCTTTGAAATGAAAAATCCATGCTAAGTACTTTATCTATATTATTCGATTTAATCCTCGTAACAATGTGAAATATTATTATTCTCATTTTAAAAGATGAGGAAACTGGGGCCTAGAAGGGTTAAGAATCTATAGAAGCACAAATACTAAGAGACAATCTAACTAAAAACCCTCACTCTTAATTATCACCCAATCCTGCCTTCAACAAACTTTTAATTGATGGTAGAGGGTGGGAAGCCCAGGAGGGAGAGAAGATAAGAGACAAAATTTATGACTTTCCCACTGATTCTTTAGCCAATTTTGCCCCTCCCCGGTCTCCACTTCTCCAGAGATTAAAACATGCTTGAATTGGAATAGTCGTTTCCGTCCTTCTGTTCAGTGCCAGTTCTCAGGAAAACATCCATTTTGCTCTTTGATTCTTGTAGCCCAGAGACAGTAATGAAAGAACCTGCTGCTTCCTTGAGTGTAAGGATTTCATTTGGGGGCTGCAGGGCAGGAAAGAGAGTTGAAGGGTGTGTGTGCATCAAGCGTGGGTGTGAGAATGATTTTCCCTAGGGCCAGTTGGCCTGGAGCCCAGAGTGAACCATTCATCCACCTTAAATTGCACCATGAAACAGAGATGGCCAGGGGCAGTCACTAAATGGCCCTGCCAGTTGCTGCTAGTTTTCTTTGAGTTGGGATATCCCAGAAACTGATGCAGTTTTTAGTCTCCTCCTACAGGGGAAGTAAATGATGCACCTCTCAGTGGGTTAATAAGCTGTAAGTGAAATAAACTGAAATGAGAATAATTTTCCCATAAAAAGCCACAGTTGGATCTATTCTCATATTACTATGGTCCAATATCACCAGATGCAAAGAGGCTCTCAGTGTTTAATCATAAGTCTTATTTTTAAGTCTTGAGTGGATAGTAAAGATGAAAGTGCTCTTGATATATAGACACGAAATCTGTTCAGACATCTGATGCTCAAAACTTAGACCCAACTTGATCAATTTTGATCTGAGAATGTTTACTTTTAACATTCAATCTCAGATTGTAAGAAAAAGAAATATGAAATAAAGCACATGAATAAACCTGGCTGAGCTCCTTGAAACATGAAATCGATGTCTGGAATTGTTTCTAATAAGTACACATTAGTTGAAAGGACGGTTTTGTTTTGTTTTGTTTTTTTCATTTGAAATAAGAAGATTCTGGTAAGGCCACCTGGTGGATTTGGCTGAACCTTGGGTGGCCAATTGTCCTGGTTGACTGGGACTAAGGAATTTCTCAGGACAAGGGATTTTCAGGTCCAGAACCAGGACAGTTTCAGGCAAGTCAAGATAGTTGGTCATCTAGCGAGTCTAAAATATGCACAGCACCTAAAATATGAACTGCTTTACCTAATCTGATTGATCTTATGTTCAGACCAAAGAACTTAGAAACCAAAAAACTCACTATTTAGTGAATACAAACTTTACTAAATAATACCTTAACACTATAAAAGATTAATTTTCTAGAATAGCAAAATAAAAAATAAAATATCAAGTCGCATGCAACTATAAGATTTTCCTGTTACACATGTATCTCAATTTGATGAGCATTTGAGGGGTGATTTGCTCTAATTTATGATGGGCTCCACCCATAGATTTGAAATCATCCTAAATTGGTTCCGGTATGTATAATTATCATATTTGTATATAGAAACCAATAAATCTCTGGTAACTGTATTAACTTATTAGAAATAAAGTTTGAACTTATTTTTTAATCTAATAATGGCTTGCTTTAATTATAGGGATAAGTTAAACAAAAAAGTTCTGTGGGCATTTCTAAAAACTAAAATGCTTTTGAGATTTTATATGGTTTTGAATACTCTTTTTAATTGTAACACCTTTATATATATATATAAAAAAAATCTCTGCTACTCATCAAAACTAGACATCCAGTTATTTTAAACAGTCTTTGATGCTCTGAAATCCTGCTAAGTGTTTCTCTAAGACTAAAAATTTGAATTGGCCCTGTCATGACAAATTCAGAAAAGCACATTCTTTCATTTTTCATATACAGATGCTCCTCGATTTATGATGGGATTATGTCCTGATAAACCAATCATAAGTTGAAAATATCTTAAGTCGGAAATGTATTTATCACATCTTAGTCAGTGGACATTATAACTTACCCCAGCTTACCTTAAATGTGCTCAGAACACCTACAGTTGGGCAATTATCTTGAGCTTAATCTCAAGAGTAATTGCCTTTCTCTGCTTTTCACCGGAAACAGGTGACACAGATGAGCACTGTGTAGACGTGACGGGATGCTGAAACACAAAACACAGTATCCAAAAAAGCTGGCAACACAGAACGCCGTTCAGCATCAGTTCTTTACCCTCATTCTTGCATGGCTGACAGCGAGCTGGGCCCGGCTGCCACTGTCCAGCGTCACAGTATCATACTGCATATCACAGGCCAGGAAATAAATCAAATTCAAAATTTGAACTATGGTTTCTACTGAATGCATATCACTTTCACACCACTAAAAAGTCAAAAAATTGTAAGTCAAACCATTGTTAAGTAAGGTAGCATCTGTAGTTCCTAAAACATTTATAGCTGGAAAAACCTAAAGCATGATGGGATATTGGTGAACTGCTACTGAGAATTTGCGAGTTGGAAACGGAATATTCCATTTTGGTATGGTTCTTTCTATAATTGAATTAGTTATAACAATTAAATTTTCTCTTTGAAATGAAAAATCCATGCTAAGTACTTTATATATATTATTCGATTTAATCCTCGTAACAATGTGAAATATTATTATTCTCATTTTAAAAGATGAGGAAACTGGGGCCTAGAAGGGTTAAGAATCTATAGAAGCACAAATACTAAGAGACAATCTAACTAAAAACCCTCACTCTTAATTATCACCCAATCCTGCCTTCAACAAACTTTTAATTGATGGTAGAGGGTGGGAAGCCCAGGAGGGAGAGAAGCATAACCAGGTTGGGATAAAGAGAACCAGAAAGACACAGTGTTGGAGAAATGATTATAGAGTATTTTAAGAAGAAGAGAGTGATCAGCTTTACCAAGAGCAACACACAGACGATCCAGGAAGGTAAGGACTGAAAAGGGTCGATATGTCTGGCAATTGTGGTGATTTTAGTGAGAGCAGTTAATGACTAATAGGGACAGAGCCAGACACCTGTATGAGTTTAGGAAAGCAGAGTTAGGAATCTAGCTCACTTCTTTGAAAATTTTAAAATTCTCAAAGAAAGAGGAAAGGAGACTTGATGGTGGCTGGAGAGAGAAATAGCCTCAAAGCCAGTTTACTTATTTAGGAAGCAATGGAGAAGGAGAGGTTAGAGAGACAGGAGATTTGGGGCAATGACTGTAGGAATGAGATGCCAAAGAGTTCTGGGTGGTCTGGGAGTCATGACTTGTAGCCTAGAGGACTTGACTTTGAGGAAGAAACAAGCCATTTTTTGAGACAGAAAGACAATGGGAACCCACATGAGTGTGGACAGAAAGAAGCATGTAGGTACCCAGCTAGTGGCTGATGGAGGTCTTACCTGGGATCTGAATGTCTGCAGTGTAGAGACAGCAAAGTCGTCTGCTGAGACAGAGAAAGAGGGCACTAAAAAGACACCAGAAGGAGCCTGGTGAGTGTGTGGGACATCTGTGAGGGAGCTAGAGAGGGCGACAAGTCTGAACTAGTAAGAGCATTGACAGAAGCTTCTGAGGACCCAGCTAAGACTAGAGACCAATCGTTTGCAGTGTTTCTGCTCTGCCAGGTGTCATGGCTTTTCATCCAGAGTGTTTAATATTTTCAGCATGGGAGCAAAGGAGGCAGATAGACTCTGGATTCAGTTTTGTGCAGAAGCAGTGAAAGGGTGTAGTAATCAAAAAGTAGGATGACTGGAGAAAACCGTTAAGATTCTCATCTATGCTGTTTGGGCCAGAGATAAAATGAGGTCCTTATACTCGTTGGTGAGGTCTTTTCTCCTTGTTCCATATTTTTAATGCTACATTCAAGACCTAGTCAGCCAGAAGTTAAATTATGTTTCCTGGAGAGTTGAAATATTTCACAATTTGGAAGCTTTACCTACAAACACTGCTCCTGGTGTGGAAGGAAATGAACTCTTAAATCAGATTCTTAGAGTAAAACCAAGAAGGGCACACTAACCTCCTCACATCCCAAGGAAAAATGGATAGGTATAATTCTAGATTCAAAACAATATTGTAGTGTGGTCCTCAGAAGGAACTTCTCCCCTGTTATAGTCAAGCATGTGTCCAGTTCAGACAATCACTCTGATGTAGCAAAGTTCCTCCTTGGTTCGCATCGGTGACAAACAATGTCACATTTCTTACCCAAAATTAAAGAATCTGCAAACTGGAAGAGAGGTTTAAGGTTTAAGGTTATTTAAGTTATCTCTTTTCATTTCAAGAGAAAGAAACTGCAGTCCAATGGGCTAAAGCATTTTGCAGCAAGAGTCACAGTAAGAAACTAAGCTTGCTCTTATATACCCTACTCTCCCCAAGTTGGAAATAAACTCTTTTCTGTGGTTGTACTTCCCTTCTTGAAAACTCTTTAATGACTCTTACTCTTAAAAATTGTTAAATAAGCACTTTAAAGAATTTTAGAAGCCACCTAGAGGCATCATTCAGGAAGTATTTTCAGGCACTGATAAATTAGACTAAATTTGCAGGTTTAATATAACTGAAAGCAGAGATTTTTAAAGTCTCAGAATATCATAGAGTAAAACCTCTGCTCCAAAATTTACTGAGTGACTAAATTAAGTTAACCTTTCGATAAGTCTATTTTTTCCTTCAAAATAGCTACAATAATACTGTTTTACAAGCTGTTTTTTTTCTTTTTTAAATAAAAATTAAAGGCAAAAAACCTAACAGAGAACATGAAATGCAGGCAGTATTCAAAAGAATAGCTACTGTTGTCACTGTTGTTACGATCAGACTTTACTTAGATTCTCTGTGGTAACAGGGAAAACAAACAGGGATTATTTCCCAGATCAAAAGCTGTCAGGGGGCTCATAGTTGGCTTCTTCTGAATCAGCAGGGAAAACTTCATCTCTGAGAACACATTCAATTTGAGACTCAAGGATATCAAATCTGCAACATCTCCAAGTGCTAAGGTTTAAGTTAAAGATGGGTTTTTTTGCCTTTTAACCACCAGATGGTGATGGGGGCTTCCTGAGCTTGCCTGCCTCTCCTTTCTCCATCTCTTGGATCTGGAGCATGAGGGCCTCCCAGCTCCCCCCACACTCTGCTAACCTGAACAGCTTACCTCTGACACAGCACCTAGCACCATTGTTGATTTTTGTCTGTCTTCCTCAATACACCATGACTGCCTCAAGGGCAAAAAATTAATCTCACTCCTATTAGTATTCCCAGTCCTTAGACAGATAACTAATATTCGTTAGTGATGAATTAATAAGAGCAGGTCCCTCCCCATCCTTGCCTGTGCTTCAACTCTTTGGAACACTCAGCTTAAGTTCTTGATTAGCTAATGGGTGCTGCAGCTGATTGAACTGTGTCTTCACTTACATCAGAGAATGAGGCAAACAGATGGCTGCACTCTCTGCTTCTCTCTCATCCAGCAAGTCCTGCTTCCCAGCTAGTTCCTTGAGCTTCCCCGTTCAGTGAGAAGAAGCTTTGAATAAGAAAGGAGTGAAGTCAGCAGTACTGTAATGGCTAGGCGTAGAGCCACGGGAGAGAAAGAGCAATCAGAGGGATCATTTCGTAAACTACATAAATGTCTAACCAATGTATTGTATACTTGAAACTAATAATAAAACAAAATTTTTTTAAATGGTATTATAAAAGAATGAGGCTGTTTCACACATATTCCAGTAAAATTTAGGTGTTTAGAATAGTTAGTGGTGAAGAAACTCAGATTCTTCAAAATGCCAGAAGGTAAGTAAGTTACTAGATCGGCATGTACAATCTGACCCAAGATATTAGCTCCAGTCCTCAGCCCCCACTCCCCAAAAATACCAAACAGTTTCTTTCCATAAGTGAGTATAAACATAGAAAGGAAAACCTGCAAAGACATCAGCCTGTCAGGGGGCACTGGTCTTACCTAGAAATGGCTAGGCAGAAAATAAAGGAAAAAAATACAAAATTTTATTCTTTCTTGAGGAATAAAACTAAAGAGGAAGGAATCTTCACACATTATCCTATAGTCTGAGGTGTGAAAAACTTGGAAAGAGGCAAGGGTCACACTGTGAACTGTGCCAATTTACAATCCTCTCCCCCACCCCCCATGCACTCACTACTCACTGCCCTTTTGCCACCAGAAGCTTTCACCTTTGGGATTTAGCCCTTTTCATTTTTCTTATTTGGACCAAGTTTCACCCACCCCCTTTCAGTGGTGGTGGAGGATTGAAGTTGGCACAAAAGAAGATGGATGATGGCTTCAGGGCATGTGACGCAGCTGTACAAGCCCAATCAAAAGGGATGCCCTGAAGCGTCCATGGCTTCTAAGGAGACCACAACACACACTGCAGGTTGCTAAGGCAGAAGGGGTCTGCTCACTGTCTCAGAGCAGCTTGTCTAGGTAGTTGTCTCCTAATCTACCTAATCCTATCACAATTCCAATTTTACATTTACTTACAGTAATTTTTAAATCACTTTTGGTAATATAGACCATTGATATTTCTCAAGGGATACTTCTGGAAGCCTTCTAGAATCACCAAAATCCAGAATCCGACTGCAGTTAATTATTTCCCCTATCTTTCCTCAATGAGAGGCTAAGCAGATGCTTGCATGCCAACTTAAAACACCATTGACAGGCAGCCAGTTAGGCTCATTCAAAGATATTTGCTCCCCCATTCCTGCCTTTGTCCAATCCTGTGAAATTCAAATTGATTACAAATTTCTACTTGCTGTGAGCTGTGAGCAGCCCTCTAAAGTAACTTGTAAATACTAAAAACATCAATGCTCCTGAGTAATACTCACCTAACTAAATTAGAGCAGTCGTCTTTGTGGCCCATGTATCAAGTAAATGCCGATATTTCTGCTCACCTTGTTTTCTGCATTCATTTATTGATTCATCATTCAATAAAATACTTGCTGAGCCCTGACTATGTGTGAAACCCACAAGATACACAATTAAATAAAATGCAACTGCTTATTCTTACAGATTTTGCAAAGTACTGAGAGAAGATAAAAATGTATTACAACCTGGTGAGAAAATTACTATGGGCCCGATTGTTTTGTTTTGTTTTTAGGAGAATAACTTTTTCCTAAGTTAGGAACCCACAAACAAAATAGTCTAAGAGAAAAATCTTGGACATACAGCAGATTTCTTCCTGGAACCGTAGTAATTTATTTTAGAGAAATTAGGATGGGTCCTCTTTGATGCTATTTACTACTGATTAAACAAACCCAGTCAGATGACAATAAGCGTAAACTAACCAGGTGAGAAGCTGGCCTGAAGGAGTTTATCGGCAGGTGCTTGCTATTCTATGATCGAGTCACAGACAGTAACGTTCAAAGAGTTTTCCTATGATTTGTTGCAACAAAACTAACCTGATGAGAATCATTGGTGAAAAACTTACCTAAAAAACTCTTTTGATATGAGAGTTCAGAAGAAATTTATAGTGTACTTTTGTCTCTAGCTTAGAGCCGGAAGCTGAGAAACATTGGTACAACATGATGGTTGTGGTACAGAACAAATGTTATGACTGTAGAACAAACTGTTATGATGACTTATATCGTGTAGAACTTTTGAAATTAGTTTTTGAGGTGTAATTCACACACATACCATACATTTTACCCATTTGAAGTGCACAGTAGTTTTTAGTATACTCACAAGGTTGTGCAACTATTACAACAATTGGTTTTAGAACATTTTCATCTCCCAGAAGAGAAACCCCATACCCATTAGCTGCCACTTCCCATTTTTCCCCAGCCTCCTTGGTCATAGGTAATCACCAACTTACTTTCTGTCTCTATGGATTTGCCTGTTCTGCACATTTCACATAGATGGCATCACATAATATGTGGGGGGAACGAAGATGGTTCAAGGCAGCAAGAAAGTTCTTAGCAACATGGCCCTATGGCTGGCATCTAGTGCAGCCCTGGGAAGATCCATAATCTAATAAAAAATACAAAGCTACAATATTAACACAAAGTCATGCTAGGTAGAAACGAATTCCGTTTGTTTTTCACCTTCCTAAACAATCCATCACTCACTCTTTCAATGAGACCTGACACGATTTGTTGTCTTTCCTAGATTCTGTTCTTTATTAGATAAGGGACGGAAACTACACTTTATTAATAACATAAATTAATGGAAACATGCCTTTGCAAGCTAATGCTATCTTTAGGACTGGTATTAAGGTACACGTTCCCCATTACGTTCCTGCACTCAACCAACTCCCTCAAGCAAGCGTAGCAAGGACGGCCCACCATTTTGCACTCAAAGCGAAGAACTTCAGGCAGGTTAATCAGAATTTTTTATGGGACTTGATTGAAAGAAGTTTAATATATTTCTAAAACATTATAAAAGGAAAAAGATGAGACCTAAATCTGGCCACCGACTTTGATTATTAGTGAAGCTTAACATTATATTATATGTGTTATATTTATATTTTCTGTGATTTATATATTTGTGACATTTGCTCATTTTCGGATTACGGTGTTTATTCTTCTTTGTGTTATTTAGAGTTTTAAATATGAGAAGTAATAACATGATTGTCAAATACATAGCAAATATTTTCAAAGTTTTTGTTTGCTCTCTTTTTGTTGTTTATGAAGTTATTGATGTAGAAATGTATTTGATTATAATGTAGTAAAATCTGTCTTTTCCTTTGCAATCTCATTCACCGAAACATTTCTTTCTTCAATCTTTATTTTGTAATTCTGCTTAATGGAATCTAATGCTATAGAGAAGTCGAGGAGAATGAAGACTAAAGAATAACTATTTGATCAAACAATTAGAACGTGTTTGATCGCGTATAGAGAGCAATTTCTGTATACTTGTGAATTTTGGCACTAGATTACTAGAGTACGAACAGTAAATATAGACTAATATTTCAAGAGCCTTCGTATGAATGAAAATAGACATTATCGAAGTCTATGGATTGGAGAAATAAAGAACTGAGTTGAGAATACTGACCTCAGTCTTTTACTCTGGCAGATCTGATATGCTTTCATAGAGATATAGAGATAGTGTCCTTTTCCCATTGATGGCTGTGACCCTCTTTGGTGATTAGTTCTATCATCAGAAAAAAATTCCATGACCCTATATTAGGTGATATCTTGGGCGGAGAGAGGGAGGAAATAATGCATCATCATTAGTGGTAACCAATGAGTTTGAAAGCTTTGAAGCATTTCTCCATATTATTTCATTTTAGCCTCAACTGCCAAAATGAAATTGGTAGAGAGGTATCATTATCTCTACTTTACAGAGAAAGAAGATAAATTGCAGAGAGTTTAAGTAATTGACTAAGCCTGGTGTCGTATCTCAGTGTGAAATACCAGACTATATTCTTACCTTTAGAAATATATAATCTTGTGAATAACACAGATATATTAAAGACACAACTACGAGTTCCCTAGAGAATACACAATAGCATCAAATTAAGTACAATAAAATACTATAATGCATGGAACTAATAATAATTACCAAATAGGTAGGTGAGAAAGGATCGTATCAATGTTGGCTGAATAATACAGAAGATTTTATGGAAATATTAGTATTTAAAACAGGAGTTGGATTTTGGCAAGTAGAGAGAAAAAACATTTCAGACAGGAACGTAATGAGAAAGCGCTCAGGTAGGAATGTAAGGATTTATCTAGGGAAGAAAAAGAGACAATGAGGAGTCTGTTCCTTAAGAATAGCCTTGTTAGGAGCAGGATATTAGGCTGAAGAGGTAAAAGTCAATATTTGAAGGGCCTAGAATATCAAGGTGAAACATTTGAAACCGAACCTTTAAGCAATGGAGAAACATTGCCAGTATTTTTAAAGGGGAGAGAAATTATTAGAGAAATGCTCTTTAGGAAGGATGATGTGATGAAACTCTACAGAGCAGATAGCAGGAAAGGATGCTGGCAGCTAGAAAGAAGAGTTAAAATGCTAAAACCATCATCCAAATGTGAACTGATGAGGTCTTTATGATGGTTGTGGGGATAGAAAAGTACAGGGGTAAATTCAGAATCTCAGATGCTGAAAAACTACTTCTCAAGAGTTGAGTCCCAGGGAATGGAGATAGTCTGGTGCCAGTGCGTGAAGCGAGACAAAGAGATACATTTTTACATCTATTTTTATGTGTATATTTTATATATTATATTTTTTATGACACTGTGTTCATGTAGCAGGCACCCAATAAAACACCCATTCTCTGCTCCTCCTCCAGGGTGCTGGAGATGACGCAGCTTAAGAGGTTATTCGTTTAGACATCATAACTAGGATTGTGAGAATAGATGAGCCTTCAGATGCAACAAATGTAAATTAAAAAAAAAAAGAAAGACTAAAGGCCCAAGAAGTAAGATTCAAAGAGCATTCACAGCTAATGGATCGGAGAAAAATGACAAAGGCGATTAAAGGAGCAGAGAGAGTGCAGTTTCCTCTGACAACTGCGCAATTACCTTCTAAAGCATTAGGTTTAAAGCCTCATATGATGCACTGAAAAGGGTGTCGACAGTGAAATTAACCCAGAAAGCCGAGTTATTCTGCCAAAGAGACCCATTTGAAAGTGAAATAGAGGTCAGAACCCCACTCTCGCATGGAAATTGGAAACTGCCAGATGTTTCCACGCTATGGCATAGTTCAAAAAGGGTAGAATAGACAGATTATTAACCATACCAGCTGGCATCGTAGAATTTATGTTTTCTTTATTATGTGAAATGTACAATCATAACAGAAACATTAAAAACCTGAGTAGGTTCAAGGAAAGGCACAACACAATATAAATCAAATTTTACAGTAATAAATATAATTTAACGGCAGAGGGCGCCCTTCAACGCCTGGCAAATTATCAAGGCAGACAAACTACAAATGGAGGAGCTTTCTATTTTCTGGTAACTTCTGCTAACAGTAGAACATTTTCATACACAAGAGAGAAGAAAAACAACTATGCATTTGTAAATAAATAACAAACACAATATTTAGACCTCCAGATCCTTTCTTTCTTTAAATATTTTTCTGCGTTTTTTGCTAATGATAAACTTTACTTGAAGTTATTATTACAGTAATTTGGGAAAGTCTAGTTATAAAATGCCTCAAGACAGCAGAGTGATTTCTATGATCTTTCTAATGTATTTCAGAGTATTCACCTGATGACACAGTATTTCTATAAAATTGCAAATTTTGGCCTATAGTCCCTATGCCCAAGCACACAAAATAGAAAAATGAGAGAAGGATGTACTTTGCAACCAAGACTCTTAGTAAGGTCAGGGCCTGAGGAGAACTGAAATCTGGTTAAATACCAAGATGTTTTAAAATTAAATAAAAATCCTGTTTAATTTTTAATAAGATTTTTTTTAATTAAAGTATTTTGAATAATTTATAAAGCACGCTACTCAAGGTAGTAGACTTGGTCCATATTTTCAGCCAGCTAATTTTAATTTATTACAAAAAAAATGAGTAAAGGTAGGCTTTGCCTCAAAATGTTGTAATTTGATTTGCACCTTGTCTTTAGAAAGTACAATGATTTTTCAAATCCAGTTTTACTGGTCATCGAGTATAACGTCTTTCCTCTTTTGAAGACTGACATATTTTCATTTAATACATACACCTGGTGGCTTTCTTGACTTCCTCAAGGTACATAATTAATTACGCCAGGAGTTAGCAAATGTTAACCCTTCAACTCAGGGGCCAAATTTAACTCACTCCCTGTTTTTGTATGGCACACAAGCTAAGAATGATTTTTCATACCTTTAAATGGTTGAAAAAAAAAACAAGAAATATTTCACAACACAGAAATTATGTAAAATTCAAAGTTCAGTGTCTATAAAACTTAACATTTCATTAATAGAAATGTTGTGAACATTTCTTTTCTTCTTTATTATGTAAGCATTTACATGATATCCTCAATTTTGTCTCTTGGCCTACAAAGCCTAAAATATTTTATTTATTATCTGGCTCTCTACAGAAAAAAGTATGCCAAACCTTGAACTATGCCAAAACCCAAGACCATTATTTAATACTCTTTAGACTCTCTATAAATAATTAAAGACTTTGCCCTTTTAGTTTTAGAAGCAAATAGTCTATAGCAGTGGTTTCCAAAATTATCTGTACTTTGGACTCATCTGGGTAGCTTTAAAAAATATTGATGCTTATGCCCCAACCTCAGAGATTGTGACTTAATTGGTTTGGGATATTCTCTCAGCTCCGAAAGTTTTAAAAGTTGCATAGGTGACTCATTTGGGAGCCACTGAGTTAGTACTTTGCCAAATTCAACCTACCCAACTTGACCTAGGCCTTCTCTTCTGCAGAATGCTCTTTTGTTCTGTTTGCCGATTCCTAAGCACATGGCCCACCACGGTCACCCCAAACCCTCCAAAATCCCCATAAGCCTTCGTTCCTACGGTCCCAGGCTCCATTTTCACAAGCAAGTGACCTCCTCACGCACTTGACTGAAAAGATCACACACACTTGACTGAGAAGATCAAAGCCAATTTATTTCCAAGGTTGTATGTTTTACTTCCTAAATGGAATTACTTCCTTAGATCCATTCTCTTCTATTCAGCCCTGCTAGAGGGAATATACTCTACTGGTTAAAAAGAGGTCTTGAATCAGGCAGACCTAAATTTGAATCCCTGTTCCTCTGATTACAAGATATATGTGACCTTGAACAAATTATTTAATCTGACCATTAATTTCCTCATTCATGAATAGGATTAAAAATAAAACCTCATAGAGATCTTTGTGAGATTAAATGACATTTGCTTGCTACTTAGTCCTTGTACTAGTGTCATCAGCATCACCTAAGCAATCTTTAGAAATGCAGAATCTCATGTCCCACCTAAACCTTGTGAATCATAATCTGCATTTTAATGAGATCCAGTAGTGATTTGTACACACATTAAAATTGGACAATCACTGTGCTAGGAAGCTTTTCATTTCACTGCCCATCCAGGCTGTGTCTCTTCTCAGCTCTTCTATAGTTTCTGATATATATGCTATTGGTGGTGACTTTGAGGGTGATTTTTATCTACAATAAAAGATATTCTCGAGTTTTAAAAAAATGATCTGTCAGCTATGAACAGATTAATTCAAAGTCAGAAGAAACTTAGGGTGAAGAAAGGGATGGTTAAAAAGTACAGGGTCACCTAGATGCAACTCAGAAAGAGATACTCCCTCTGACCATTCATGACTCCACAGGTGCACACCTGGTGAGCTAACAGAGACTTGTGCAGTTTAGAAAAACATACTCCGCTAGGCTCCCGTTGCCCTGTTTTAGAGCACATGGCTTGCTGAACACATGGGATGTTCATCCAGTTGTCCTTAGGCAATATGTAGGAATACTTCAGAGATAAGATTTGATGAGATCCTGAGCTAGAGTATGATCAACAGTAATGAAAAGCAAGGATGGATTCCAGAGAATGCCAAAATGGTAGAGGGCAATGGAAAAAAGATAGAATAGAAAGTGGGCATGGGTTGTTAAGAAAGACTTTTGGGAAAAGGTGAGATTTGACTCAAATCCCAGTGGTTGGATAACCGAGGTATGAGAGAGTTAGAATCAAATATTTAATATGCTCTGAATAATATTAGATTATGAGAGAGACAACATTTAGACAATAGCACCATATAGAAAGAAGAACAGAGGGTTAGAAGGCAAGGGGAGGGTATTGAAGTCTTAACTCATTAGACTATGAATATGAAATCATTTTATTTTCTTTCAATAATAGTACACAACTATGCTAGACCAGGATCCTACACCCCCCCACCACCACCACCAACAACAAACACCTTAGCCCTACTCCAAGGTTTTTAGTCATTTTATTTAATTAAGATTTAATGTTATGTCCAATTCATCACATTCTTCTCCCTTACCCCAGCCAGGGGCATGGTCTTTAGCAGATGCCTTCTCCATTCCCCTCTTCCCTATAATATCTCATTTAGAGTTGGGGCAGGACAGAGTGAGTTTGTATACCTCCCCTTAACCACCATCGCTGCTTGTCTGTGACTCCAACATGCTTCACTCTTACCAACATGCCCCCTCCAAGTTGCAACTCTAGACACTGGCAGTTTCTTACATAATGGGACCTCATCTCTGGCTGACTCCAGCTGGCATAGTGGTGTCACATTCTTTTCTCCCTCACTGGGGGATTCCTCTAAATACAGTTGTTCCCAAACTCAAACTTCCTAGGCCAGTTCTTAGACCTACAACAGGTACATCATATGGGAGCTATCTCAGTATCTCTTGAAAAGAGGCACATCAGGATGAGAAATCATAGTGACCTCTCTACCTGATAGTTCCTTCTCTAGCATGCAAGTGCATATACATATACATTTGTAAACACACAAACACATACACACACACACACACACACACACAATCTAATGGCTCTGAATTAGTTCTTCAGTTCTGTTAACTAACTAAGCAGATATTCAACCAGAAAACAAAGTATTATTCTGCCTTTTGTTAGCCATCCCTCATGTTTACGATTGGTTCTCTTGGACCTCCTTCTCTTGACTTTAACAGAGGAGATGAAGAGAGGAAATGAGCACTTCACTCCTCAAAAACGCTTTTCTTCTCAGTTTTCTTATATCAACAGGAATGGGAGGGATAGCAGAGTGGTAATGCCAG
This sequence comes from Pteropus vampyrus, assembly GCF_000151845.1. Taxonomy (NCBI): domain Eukaryota; kingdom Metazoa; phylum Chordata; class Mammalia; order Chiroptera; family Pteropodidae; genus Pteropus; species Pteropus vampyrus. The sequence continues at coordinate 3,961,542 of NW_011888882.1, forward strand.
GACCACTGGAACGGTACTTCTCACCGAGCCTTGAAAAGAGACAGCTAATCCCAGTACTGCACTTCTCAGGGCCTAGGATTTGGAGTACATTCTCAGCTTTGTGTCTTACTAATGGTCCTGGGACAACAGGAAAAATCACATTCAGACCCTGATGTTGCACTGTTACAAAATTAAAAAATTAGTTCCCAGAGCAGGGAAGATATTTGCCCAATATCAAATAAGAAATGAAATTTAAATACCAACACCTCCTTCCTTCCACTGGTTCTTGATAAATCAACTTACCTGTTCATAACCTGAAAGCTTTCGAATTAGCTGACTGCAGGAAAATGAAAAGAAACACCTATATTTTGTAAGCACAGCTATCACTATCCCAGTGAACATCTCTATGTGCTCTTTTACAAATTGATATGATTATCCACATGCTGTATGCTAAACCTAATTCACACATCAGTTACAAGTATCTCAATGTGTTATGCTGGTTTAAAGGGAAAAGCAAAATTCGCTTCCCGTTATCCATTGACCTACTATTCCACAGATGTTGACTTATTGAACAAGCAGTCAGTCAATGAGGAAGAACTTTCTTTGGAAACACTGCTCCACCTACTTGAAGACATTCTAACTTATAGCCATGGACAACTACACTAAAGTCACCTTCCTGTGCCTTCAGAATGGTCAAGGTGGAGATCATCTTAACTAAACATTTATTTTTAAGTTAAGCCAGGTCTATGCAAGCAAAGGGCGAAAGAATGTTTCACCATTAGCTAAAGCATTTGATTCATCTCCAAGGAACAAACCAAGATCTTTCACAGACATGTTTAGAGGTGGGACACTGAGCATACTTAAATCTTCAAGTTACTGAATATTTATACAATCTTTCATTTTACTGAGAATTAGAAGATTTGCCTGTATGGAGACTAAGAAACCTAGTGCATGGCTCTGCCCAGAATCTGGTCCATAAATACTGCTGTGTCAGATGAAGGTGCTTTAGAAGCAATTCGAGTTAAACATGACTTCAGCGAACAAGTATTTACTGAACACCTGCTCTGTGCTGGGCTCTCTGCAGGGGTTTTACTTCATTACTCAATATAACCTCTCTAAGAGCCAGAGATATTTTCTATTCATGTTTTCTAAAGGCATAATGGAGAGACACGGTAGTTTGGCCAAATTCTTGATGTGTTATCCATCCTTATTATTGCACTGACCTATGCTGCCCAGATCCAAGATCTTTCCTACTTTCCAGATGTAAAGTCTGCTTTCCCTTTTCTAGACATTATTCATTTTGAATTGACACCAGCTGGAAAATCCTTGCTTGCTTCACTTAATTGAACTGTCAGTCCAGTTTCCAATCTAGATTTTAAAAAAGGAATGAAGAAAGGAAGAAAGAAGGAAGGAAAGGAGAAATAGAGGTTAAGGTCAATTCAACCTTAGATTTATGGTCTTAAGCCATGGCATTTTGAAGTGAAGTTGACATGCCGTTCTCCAGATGCTCAATTTTGTAGGAGAGGGAGCCCCAGAGCATTACTTTTAAAGAGCCATCATTAAGTATCTCACTATGGTTAAATGATGCATTTCCTTCACTTATATATATATCTTCTTCCCCTTGACAAGAGGTGATCAGTAAATTTTAATGGATGAATGAAAGGGTAAATAAATGTCCAAAGGCAAGCTGAGTGTATAAGTGCCTGCCCACAGGAACTAATGATGCAAGATACCTCATGAAAAGAAACAAAGTCACAAGAAAGGGCTCAGCAGAGGGGCGGTGCTACCCAGATGCAATATTTTTGGCCAAGGGGTAACTTGTAGATTTGTAACATTTAAAATGTATGGCAGAAATTACAGAAGTCATTATTGCTAGAAGATCTTTCTTATGACCTAGAATAATGGAAATTTATCTTTATTTGTAGAAGTAGCTCAGTCCTGTTTAATGAAAAGAACCAAGCAATGAATTGTCTTTTTGGAAGATTTTTTTTAAATGCTGGAAACAGAAGAGAGAAGGCAGGCAGTTGGAAGAGAGGGAGACAGAGATGAGAAAGAGAGAGAGAGAGAGAGAGAGAGAGAGAGAGAGAGAGAGAATGACTAATTTCTTCCTTTAGGGCTAACCTGGGAGTACAGAGCCATGAAATGAAGAACATGCCTCTTACTTAAGAGATGGTATTATGTCTGAACTAATAGCACATATAAGACATCAATTTTCTACTGATGCCTCTGAGAAAAGATGAAGAGCTTCCAATGGTTTGGAATGACCAGAAGCCTATAGCCTGTTTGCCAAGTTTATTTCAGAAATGAAAAAAGAATGAAGTGAAATAACAAAATTTATGTTCCCCCTTAGTCCACAGCTGAAACATCAAATTCTACTGTGAGAGATTAATGTAATATTATTCTCTCAAATGTTTTGTTTTCAAATATGCCCACACTCCAGAGGAGGCTGGTACAAATCGTCTACACCACATGCTTAGGAAATTAGTGTAAAGAATATTAGAAATAATCTCTCGGTGACTACATTACTAGTACTCTATATATATGAAAGAGCTAAAAGAAAATAATTTTCTCACCCTACAATAAGGGGAAGGGATTAAGAAGTATAATTGCCAGTTATAAAAATAGTCATGAGAAAAATAAATAAATAAATAAATAAATAGGTAAATAAGTAAGTAAATAAATAATAAAAATAGTCACAGAGATGTAAACTACAGCATCAGGAATATAGTCAATAACATTATAATAACTATATAAAGTGTTATATGGTACTGAACTTACTGGAGTGATCACTTTATAAGTTATATAAACATCTAATTACTATGTTGTATACCTGAAACTAATGAGATATTGTATGTCGACTGTAATTGAAAAAATGTTTAAAGTCACCAAAAAAATAAAAATAAAAATA
>NW_011888882.1:3964478-3975439 GCF_000151845.1 Pteropus vampyrus
TATTGCTAGAAGATCTTTCTTATGACCTAGAATAATGGAAATTTATCTTTATTTGTAGAAGTAGCTCAGTCCTGTTTAATGAAAAGAACCAAGCAATGAATTGTCTTTTTGGAAGATTTTTTTTAAATGCTGGAAACAGAAGAGAGAAGGCAGGCAGTTGGAAGAGAGGGAGACAGAGATGAGAAAGAGAGAGAGAGAGAGAGAGAGAGAGAGAGAGAGAGAGAGAATGACTAATTTCTTCCTTTAGGGCTAACCTGGGAGTACAGAGCCATGAAATGAAGAACATGCCTCTTACTTAAGAGATGGTATTATGTCTGAACTAATAGCACATATAAGACATCAATTTTCTACTGATGCCTCTGAGAAAAGATGAAGAGCTTCCAATGGTTTGGAATGACCAGAAGCCTATAGCCTGTTTGCCAAGTTTATTTCAGAAATGAAAAAAGAATGAAGTGAAATAACAAAATTTATGTTCCCCCTTAGTCCACAGCTGAAACATCAAATTCTACTGTGAGAGATTAATGTAATATTATTCTCTCAAATGTTTTGTTTTCAAATATGCCCACACTCCAGAGGAGGCTGGTACAAATCGTCTACACCACATGCTTAGGAAATTAGTGTAAAGAATATTAGAAATAATCTCTCGGTGACTACATTACTAGTACTCTATATATATGAAAGAGCTAAAAGAAAATAATTTTCTCACCCTACAATAAGGGGAAGGGATTAAGAAGTATAATTGCCAGTTATAAAAATAGTCATGAGAAAAATAAATAAATAAATAAATAAATAGGTAAATAAGTAAGTAAATAAATAATAAAAATAGTCACAGAGATGTAAACTACAGCATCAGGAATATAGTCAATAACATTATAATAACTATATAAAGTGTTATATGGTACTGAACTTACTGGAGTGATCACTTTATAAGTTATATAAACATCTAATTACTATGTTGTATACCTGAAACTAATGAGATATTGTATGTCGACTGTAATTGAAAAAATGTTTAAAGTCACCAAAAAAATAAAAATAAAAATAATGTCTAAATAAATAAACAGAATTTCACATGACCCTGCGGCCTGCACACCCTGTCCTGTATTCTGCGGGATGGTCAGAAGATTTCTGTTTGCCTAATGTCAAGTCTCAAGGTCACAGGACTTGCCTTCAGGAAATCAGTGTGTCTTCCTCAACTATCCTTCCAAGTAACGAGTAGACGATTCACCTAAAGACAGAGAGCTAGGACCTCCCCAGCCTTAAAAAGTAGGGTAAGCTGTCCCGGCCCTGCTGAGTAACAAACGTCGGTAAGTGTCTGTACATGACTCAAAATTTTCTTTGAGAATTTCTCTCATCAATGTACGCCAGGGTGGTGAGATAAAAGCTAAACTTCACCTGTATAAAGTGTTGGAATCTCCCGTTATCTACCAAAAATAACTTCAGAGTTGTGTGTTTCCAAAATGGCACAGGTCGGTTTGCAATAGATAAAGAATTAAGTTTGATAGGAAGAGCTGCTTTGCTCTCTAATTTGCCTTCCAAATGTTGAAGGTGCAGCTAAAGAGAGATCCTTGAGCACCAGGCCTCTCAAGCCTAGACTTTGACAGTTCTAGCTGCTGATTACAGGGACTGTCCCTGCTGTGCCTTTGGCTAATCCTCATGATCACTGACGCAGGTGGCATCATACTACCCTAGCTAGTTGGTTCCCAGCTATGAATGCTGCTTTCAGCACTTCAGCATTTGCTTTTGATTGCCTATTCTGCATGGTTTATGTGTTCAATATATCTATATATTAATATGCCTAGGATAATAATGAGGAAGATTAGTGGGTATATTGGACAGAATGTGTCCCACAGATGTGAGATTGACTTCTAGTAATGTCAAATATGTGATCAATAGTTCAACTTTAAATTTTAAATACAAAGCATATTTAATACAAAGCATAGCTTATGGTCAGCAAGTACATTTTCAGCTGAGATCAAATCATCTCAAATTGACCAAAACTTTGGGATAGAAGTAACTTAGACAAAGGATATTCGATTCAACTATTAGAAGGTTTGATGATGGCAAATTGGCTCATCGCCACTAATATTTTTAAGCCTATTTCCTGAGAGGGTCTCAAAACATTTTACCAAGAGTTTTTATTTATAAAATTTTAAAGCATTGCTGTGCTCGCTTAGCTAGTGAGTAAACTAAATAATAAAAATTCCTATATTTAGTCTTCCAACAACATATGAACGGACAAAGACCAAATGAAACTAGTGACTCTGAGCATAACTTCTTTAAAATACAAATCATACAGGTAGATCGTCTAAAAAATTAATTTGTGCTACAAAAGTTATAAAGAAAAATAGTAGTAACCTGCCTCACCCTTACCCATACCCAGTCCTGCTTTCCAATGGCACCCACTTCTCATTCTAAAGCTACTTCTTCTAATATTTACCCACATTTTAAAATAACACACATGTGCTGCTATTCTTAGCTTATGTGTTTTACGTAGTAAGCTGTTGGTTTCCTATTATGGAAGTTGAAGTTTCTACCTGACACTGGAGTCCATCAACAAGATTAAATTTACACAAAGAAGTCAGAATATGAAGAGGAAAGATTTGAGAAGAATTCTTGGAGAAATTTATGCTGTGACAACCCAAAGGACAGGGACATAATGTTAGCTTCAACTTTCTTTGCTTCAAATCCAAAGACAATGGGCTTCAAAGTGGCCATCAGAGGGATTCACATGTGTCTGCAGTGAAACACAGAAGACATGTCTCTAACTTTTGTCCAGGAAATCCTAAAGGAAAGAAGAGCCAGTGGGCTGCTTTGGTAGTAAGACAGAGAGAAAGCTGAGTCTGTATTAGGAAGAAATTGTGCCTCTCTCTGACAGTGGGTCAAAAGTCTGTGAAACTCAGGGATCAGGAGTAGAACCTGTGGAAGATGTGGTAGGCACAACCTAAGGTGGCCTACGATGAGTCATAATCCTGAACAATCCCCTCTCATAATGTGGGCAGAACCTGTGCCTTGCTTCTAGCTAATAGAACATGGGGAAAGTGGTTGGATGTTACTCCCTTGATTGAATTACTTGGTGTGGCAAAGGAATGGGATGTCACTACTTTGACTAGGCAAAAATGATGGTATAGTCATTCCTCCCACCACTATATCGCATTATGTAAGTCTCCCTTTTTGCAAACTGGATGGAGAGAATTTCTTGTCTTTGAAAGAGTAGCTGCCATGTTGTCAAAGGCCTTGTCATAGGGACACATGGCAAAAAACTGCAAGAGGCCTCTAAGAGCTAAGAGCAGTCCCTGGTTGATGGCCAACAAGAAAACAGGGACCTCAATACTGTAACCACTCAGAACTGAATTCTGCCAATAATCACATAAGCTTGGAAGAGGACCCTGAGCTCCAGAAGGGAATGCAGTCCATCTGACACTTTGACTGCAGCTTCGTGAGATTCTGAGCAGAAGACCCAGCTAAGCCATGCCCAGGTTCCTGACTCATAGCAACAGAGATAATAAACGTGTGTTGTTTTAAGCCACTAAGTTTCCGGTAATTTTTTAATGCAACGTTAGAAAACTAATATACTAAGAATGCTGTTCTGGGATGATACCAGAAAGGATCCTGCCCAAAGCACAAAAAGACCCCCAACGACAGGAGTCTGTGGGGTAATCATCTAAAACCAGAAGCTCGTTAAGGATTTCGAGTGGCCTGCCACAGAACAGCATGCACTGCTCATCACATCAGAGGTATCTGATGATGGGAGTTTCTGAAGAACTCGAGGGTCAGGAGAGGAGAGGTGAACTGTCTGACACATCTAGAGAAGCTCAAAGCCACCGAAGGCCAGGGCAAATTCTTCATTCCCTAACCCGTAGTGTGTTGGTAAAACAGCTATCCAGAGGGGAGGAGGCATAACTGATTTTAAGCTACCAACAGTTTAACCACCAGCTCATAATTTTCTTGATATTTAACAATCGGCTCTCGGGAGCCAGTGCCTAGCATGTACTGCTGCCTCTATTTTCTCCCCTCCTCCCCTTCCACCCTGGAGGGCTCAGCCAGCCTGGGAGCAGGAGAGTTGCAGGAGAGAGCAGAAGCCTGACCTTTAACCACAGGTCTCCAGTCAGGGAGGGGGGTGAGAAAAGACTTAATCTTGAATGGAGATCAAAGTGTTCATTAATACCTTGGACTGGACTGTTAAAGAGTTGAACTCCATGTTTGTGACTTAACAAGTTGTAGAACTGTCTATTATAGAAGGTTGAGTGAAAGGTCATAGGATCTACCCAGATTTTCATCACAGACTCATATGCATGTGTGCGTGCGTGCACACGCACACACACATACACACATACTTATAACGTGTTAACAAAGTAAGTTAATTTTCTCTGTAGGTGACTATCCAAGGTAGAGATAAAAGTAGAGAGCTACCACTTTCTTCTTCTTTTTTTTTTTCACCATTTCTTAATATTCTCTTTTCTCAGAATGCCTTTATAAGCGAGGTATCTCATAAATTCCAGAGTTCTAAACAGATGAATGAATTATTAAATTACCGAAGTTGATTTCCTAATGTGTTCCTCTGTTTAAAAGGGCTACCGCTGTGTCAGGAAGCCTCCTGCCTAGTGCTGCTCCTCCAGTTAAGGTGTGCACAAAGGCACACTGCTGTGAGGCATCTTAGGAGACACCAGGGGGAAAAAAATCATCAGATTTTAAAGGCAGTGAGAACTGAGTGGTTTTGCACACCTAAACGGACATGACAGCTAAATAGGAAGAAACACGGGGCTGCACATGAATGTTTGCTTCAGGAAACTTACAGGATGCAGAAGAGGAAAGATACTTAAACTTAAGTGGAGCTGGACCTCTGGAGTCAAGATGAATCTGTCTGTACTATTTCCACTGGATTTCCACTCCTAACTTCTCTGGTGAGTCATCTGGGAGCAGTTTGTGCAGTTGCCATGGGTTACTCTCCTTTTAGGACATTCTCCAAGGGATTGAAGCCCTGCAACTTCCCTCCATGCATACCCAGTTTTGGAAGAATATCATGTTGAGTCATACATCAAATAGCCGGACACGCGTTGCATATGGCAGCTGTTCTTTGTACACATTGTTCCGGCATTTCTCAAATTGAACTCTTGCCTCTAACGTTTCCATTCAAGTAAAATGCTGGCAAATAAACACTGCTTAACAGAAGGAGCTCAAAAGTAATGAGTTTCTTTGACATATTTATTTCTTCATAGTATTTTTGGACTACACTCCCTTTCAGCTGCTGACCTTAATTCTCACTTCGCTGAGAAAATAGAAGTGATTAGAACATTTCCACAAGCTCCTACCGAAATATCTACCCACATTATGTGTGTTCCTACCTCTTCCACAAATGAAATTTCCATTCTAAGTGTCAGGCCCTCTCTCTGTATACTAGATCCCATTCCTCTTGCCTAACCAAGGATGTCGACTCACCAATTCTTTCATCTATCTGTTACACCATTAATTATTCACTGTCCGTTGGATCATTTCTATCAGAATTCAAACATACTATTGTTTGTCTCATCTTAAAAAGAAAAATAAAACAACTGTCATGACCCCACTTTCTCTACCACTCCCTCCCTTTGCTCTCCCTCACAGCAAATTGATTTCTGTGGATGCTCTCATTTGCTGTGTCTTGAATGCACTCAATGAAGCTTTTGCCCTCACCCTTCCACTGAGACTGTTCTTGACAAAGTCATCAGTAATTTCCTAATTACTAAATCCAATGGTCAATCCTATTTGTCTGGCAGCTCAGCGTGTGAGTCAATGACCCACGCAGTTTCTTTACGTGGTTTCCAGGTTGACACATTGTTTTCCTTCTCCCTCACTGGTCACTCCCTCCCAGTTTCCTTGATTGATTCTTCTACTTTTCCCTGAAGACAGAGTTGGAGAGTCCCAAGCTCCGTCCCTGGCCTCCTCTCTTCTCTCTCTACCCTCACTTCTTTAGTGATCTCATTAAGTCCCACAACTTTCTCATCTTTTATATACTGATCACTCTCAAATACAGATCTCCAATGCAAACCTCTCTCCTCAGATTGCTAACTGCCTCCTCCATATCTTCACTAGGATATCTAACGTCTCAAATTTAACAGATCCCAAACTGGACTCCTGTCCTTTTCCCAAAACCTGCTCCCCCTGCAGCCTTCTCCATCTCATTCAGGGGCAGAGGCAACTCCATCCTTCTATTCTCTGTAGATAAAAAAAAACTTGGAGTCATCCTTGGCTCTTCTCTTTCCTCCACATCCCCCATCCAATCAGTCAGCAAATAGTGCTGGCTTTACCTTCAGGATATATCAAGACTCTGACCACTTCTTATCAGCCCTACTGCTCCCAGAAGGGTCCCGTCACTATCCTCTCTCATCTGAATTACTATAATAGCCTTTTAAACAGTCTTCTGATATCAACTGTTGCCACCTAGTGTCTTTTGCAACACAAGAGGCAGAGTAACTCTGTTATATCTCAGCATGAAGCCCTACAATCTTCAACATTTCCCTGAAAGACAGCTGCCTCAAGAGAGGCCACTGCAGGTTCTCCCTGCTGTGATAGCCTAGCTTCCTCTGTCAGAGGAAAAGCTGCTTCTACTGGCAAAGCAGAATTGAGAGTTTCAATTTCTTCAGCTACATTAGATTCACCTGCATGTTCCTAGCAAAATTTTCAGAGTTCATTACTTCCCAGTCAATGCCATCACTTCCGCATAGGAGAACCAGAGAGGTTTTGAATTCAGTTTACTGCTTCTGGTTAGCATATTGACTATGTCACAAAGATTTCAATACACAGTCTTTTTCTCGTCATTAATTTTTGCCTAGTTTGTAATTGGGTTTGATATCCTTGTTAAACCAAGAGTTGTTTGAAGGAGAGCTTTTAAATTTCTAAGTGTATATATTGTTTTTTGTTTTTTTTTTTAAAAAAAAAAACCTATTTTATTCTTGTTAATTCTTTGTTGCACTGTTGTGAGATAATATGTTACATTTGGTTTCTTCTTTCCTGAATGTATTAAGATTTTATTTGTGGTCTGTTGTCTACTACATGAACAGACCACAAATAAACTCCACAAATTGCTCCCCAAACATGATCTTTGCTCTAACTATTCCCTCTGCTTAGAATGCTCTTCCCCAGGAGCCACTTGGCTAATTCCCTCATCACCTTTGAATCTTTGAGCAAATTTCACCTCTCATCTTATTTAATATGCAACTGTTCCTCACCCCCAATTGGCAATTTTAACTTTCCTTTATCCTGCTCTATTTTTTTCTCTTTATTGCAGCATTTATATCACTCTCTAATATGCCACATAATTTACTTATTTCGTTTATTCTTTATTGTCTATCTTCCCTACTTAAAAGTAAACTCTGTGAGAGACAGATGTTTGTCTGTTTTGTCAGCTATGTACTCCAAAGCTCTAGAACTGTGCCTGGCACGTAGTAAGGGCTTTGTAAACATTGGTGAATGAATGACCCATCCTTATACCAATGATTAGGTTTTGGTCATCCTTTCTGGGAATGTTCATTGAATTCTAAGACTTGCCCAACCATCTATTGGGTAAAATTATGCTCTATATTAGCAATAGATCTTGTAATGAGATCAAATCACAATGCATTCATTTTTCATTTCTTTGATTTAAAAATGTAATGTGGTTCATATAAAAGCAGGCCCTTGTTTTTCTAAAGACTACCCATGCTTAGTGTTTCTTAGTTCCTTTCGGCTCACTGTCCTCATTGAGAATCCCCAGAAAAGCCAACACGTATATATTTTTCTTCAATTTTAGAGAACCCAAGAAACCCCTAACACTTCTTCATGAATCTCTAGCTATTCGTGGATCTTAGTAAGAGGCTTAATGTACCCATACCCTCATAGAGACATGCACATATACTTAAGATTTAATTTACATGGTCTCTCTGATTTCAATATTTTTTTCAGTACTTTTTACCATACTTTTTTTAACTTTTTGCCACATGTGATCAACTGGGTTTTTTTTGTTGTTGTTGTTTATTGAAATAACTAGAGTGTTTCAGTTTCACAAGAAGCTTGCAAGTACAAAACAACCATATGAAAATCCTGCTGGAAATACATCCTCTGTAAATTTTCACTTCAAAGCAAATAAAATGCAAAATGAAGATATGGAAATAATCCCCTGGTCCGTAAATATTTAATAAGCTTTTGGGCTCATGGTTGTCAAGTGACAAACTTACAATATACTTCATTTAGAAAGAAAATACGCAGGTTTTATGCAATTCTTTGTATGAAAAGCTACTCAGTCTACCAGTTATATTTCTTATGTCTAATTAATTAATATATTCTTAATTATAATTGTAAAAGGCAATTCTGGCTATGCTCTCTGAGTAATTGTTTACTATAAAAAACTTTAAAAAGTCTATAGAGGGGAAATGTCATAGGCAGGCTTTGTTTGTCCTATACACAAGTAGTTTTGCAGCACTTGGAATGTATGAAGATCTCCTGTGCCACAATTATGCAGCTTCCATGACTTGACAATAGTCCTATTGAATCAGGTCTCCCACGTGGGGCTCAGGCATGTAAATTGAAAAACTTCCAGATTAGTTTTTCAAGACAAGTTGATAAGCATTGCACAGACAGTAGGAAATCATGATTTTTTTCTTTTTTCTTTCTTTTTCTTTCTTCCTTTCTTACTTTTTAAATTTTTTTTGGGGGGAGTAATATTTGATTTATAGAAAATTTGCTAAAATAGTACAGAGTTCCCATATACCTTGCTCTCAGCTTCCCCTAATCCTAACATTTTACATATCATAGGACATTTGTCAAAACTAGGAAATTAACATTGCTATGTCGCCATTAATTAAACTACAGACTTCGTCCAGATTTCACTAGTTTTTCCACTAATGTCCTTTATCTGTTCCAAGATTTAATCCAGGGGAACACCTTGCATTTAGTCATCATGTCTCCTTAGTCTCCTGCAATCTGTGAAAGTTTCTTAGTCTTTCTTGTTTTCCATAACCTGGACATATTTGAAGAGTACTGACCAGATATGTTGTAGAAGATCCCCAGTTTCAGTTTGTCTAATGTGTTCTCATGATTTAGGAGAAGAATACCCCAGTGGTGACATATCCCACTCATCGCATCCTGTCCGGAACATGATGTCAAAATCACTTATTACTGGTGATGTCAACCTTGATCATATTGTTAAAGCTGTTGTCTGCTACGTTCTTCCACTGTGCAAGGACATCTCCTCTCTTCTCTTCTAATGACAATTTGTTAGAAGAGTTACTAAGTCCAGCCAATACTGAAGGAGAGGAAAATTAAGCTCGAGCTCCCAGAGAGAAGTAATATCTACATATATTATTTGAAATTCTTCTGTAAGACAGATTTGCCTCTTCTATTTTATTTATTTATTTATTTATTTATTTATTTATTTATTTATTTATTCAACCAGTTATTTATATTAGTGTGGAACTAATAAAAAAAAATTTAATTGTAATCCAATTCTATAGTTTTTTATTGCTCAAATTGTCCCAATTTGGTCACTTAAAGCTCCTTCAAGTTTGCTCCTGCATCCTTTTGACATGCTCCATCAATTTTTTTAATGCATTTCCTTTTTTTCTGCCACTACAAGGGCTTCCGGTTCATTTTGAATTCTTGACCCAGGACTAGAATTAGATGTTTCTCCAAGGAGCTTTGGTTTCTCGTGTTGGAAAATGACAACCGGGTGTGTTTGTTGCTGCTGAGACTTTAGTGCTTCTAGGCCTTCTCAAAGGACAGAAAATATATACAAGTATACTAAGCCATGTACATACACATATCTATAATTATTTTTATATCTGGTCAAATATCAAAATAAACATGAGTTTGTATTGATGTTTTTGACTCCAGTCCTACACCACTCGCTTATTTGTAGCTTCTGTGCCTGACTGTGAGAAACCTGGCTCCTATTATCTATGGTATATATACATATTCATTTAATCTTTGTGTACTTGTAGTTTCACAATTGTTCACCCATAATCCTGCAAGAAATGAATTTACCAAATGGAGTACAGTGTTTATGTATAGTTGTTGGGTTTTTTGAGATTTATTGTATCTAGTAAAAACACTATTTTCCAAAGTTACTTAAGTCAGCTCCTTTTTACCCATCAGTTTGTTCTTCAATAATATTTTTGCCTCATTTTACTAGTGTGGGAAATAAGAACAAACAAAAGGAAGAAAATATAACTCATCCCAATACTATGACTCAACAATAACACAAGAACCACTATAGGATTATAAACAGAGGCATCTCTTGATAGCATTCATGTTTAAAAAGACCACTCTGGTGGCATGGAGAGAATACAACGGATGTGGAAGGAAGGAGAGAGATCTTGCAATAAGAAGCACTAGTTAGGCAGATAAAATTCTCTAGGTTGAGAGGTGACATATTGAGAGTAACAATAAAGAAGAGAAGATGGAGTTGAGAGGCATTTCAAGATAGAAAAGCAAGGATTTGGGTGAATGATTGGATATTGGAGTAAGGTAAAGGGAGGAGTCAGAGAGCTCTGACATTCTAAGATGAAATGGATCCATCAACAGCGATGACATTTACCAATGTCCATATAGAACACAAAGCAAAAGATGGGTTTTAGTGAAAGAAAGTAATAGTTTTATTTTGGGACACATTGAGTTTAAGGTGCTTCAGGTCTTCCAGCTGAAGTAGTTTAAGGAAATTTGTGTCCAGTATTTAGACAAGAGGATCAAGCAGGAGGCAAAATTTGTAGAAAAAAATGTCAAAATTCATGTCAAGAAATTGAGCAAAATGACTCAGGGTGGTTTGCAGAGCTGAAGAAAAGAACAAATGCAATTGTAAATTTAGATACTATTTAAGATTTGGGCAGAGGAAGAAGAATCTGAAAGGAGACAGAAGAGGAGGAAAAATGGTCCAAGAGCTAAAAAGACAACCAAATGTGAGTGCTGTTTAGAAAGTAAGTAAAATGTATGAAGAATTCAGAGAATGGAGTGTT
>NW_011888882.1:3976059-4036021 GCF_000151845.1 Pteropus vampyrus
TAAGAAGCACTAGTTAGGCAGATAAAATTCTCTAGGTTGAGAGGTGACATATTGAGAGTAACAATAAAGAAGAGAAGATGGAGTTGAGAGGCATTTCAAGATAGAAAAGCAAGGATTAGGGTGAATGATTGGATATTGGAGTGAGGTAAAGGGAGGAGTTGGAGAGCTCTGACATTCTAAGATGAAATGGATCCATCAACAGAGATGACATTTACCAATGTCCATATAAAACACAAAGCAAAAGATGGGTTTTAGTGAAAGAAAGTAATAGTTTTATTTTGGGACACATTGAGTTTAAGGCGCTTCAGGTCTTCCAGCTGAAGTAGTTTAAGGAAATTCGTGTCCAGTATTTAGACAAGAGGATCAAGCAGGAGGCAAAATTTGTAGAAAAAAAATGTCAAAATTCATGTCAAGAAATTGAGCGAAATGACTCAGGGTGGTTTGCAGAGCTGAAGAAAAGAACGACAAATGCAATTGTAAATTTAGATAATATTTAAGATTTGGGCAGAGGAAGAAGAATCTGCAAAGGAGACAGAAGAAGAGGAAAAATGGTCCAAGAGCTAAAAAGACAACCAAATGTGAGTGCTGTTTAGAAAGTAAGTAAAATGTATGAAGAATTCAGAGAATGGAGTGTTCAGCCATATCAGTGCTGCAGTCACAAAAGATGAGGAGATGGCCAAGGACTGTAAGAGACAAGGATGTTGAAGTTACATCAACTCACCTTCCAAGAATGTGAAGAGTAAATAAAAGCAGAAACAGTGTGGCATTTTGAGACAGTTATGTTTTCCTTTCTTTTTCTCCTCATTAGGATAGACAGTTATGTTTTCCTTTCTTTTTCTCCTCATTAGGATAGGGAAGACTGAAGGCCCAGAGGGTTGAAGGTGAAAAGACTCCCAGAAGTCTGACTGGGCCAGTTATGTTTCTTGCCCTTTAAGTCACCTTAATAGCCCAAAGGCCCAGCAAGGAATTATTGCAAAATATGAAGAAAGTGGAAGTTCTTAGTGTGGGTTAAGTGAGGGCAGAGTTGACGGAAAATATTGTGAGCCTTCACAGTTTATGCATGGAGAATGCAAAAAGAAATAATAAAGAGAATCATTTATTTTAAATGGTATTTGGGGGGAACTGTTGCCATACACAATTAGAGCAACAGTTAAAAATCCTGGGATTACTTGAAGAAAACCATAATTACACAATTTTGTGCTTTTTATCCATGATGTCGTTTTTTAAGTCAGACAATCTACAGGGCTCAAGTGGTTTAATAACAATAATACAATGTGTTTCCTGAGGGTTTCAGATATGTAAGGACCTGGAGTATGGATGGAACTCCGGTTAACCACTGTCATACTGTGAGAAACATCTAAGCCTCAAAAGAAAAATCTACATTTCATTTCTAACATGGGACTAAATGTTTTACATTTGTATAAACAAACAATTTCAACTTGTTTATTTTATAGAAGAATGTACTGAAAATATAAATAATATGAACTGAAATATGAGCTGTTTATTTATTGAATAGCTCTTTTAAAATTAATAATAATGTGACTCAAAGAAGTGAACTATTTTCTTTGGGATTACAACCTGGAACTTCTTTTGATATGAACAAAGATACAATTATTTACAATTAAAATAAAAAGATTTTTTTAATTTGCAAAATTAAGATAAGAACACGGGTTTAAATCCAACTTTGACTAAATACATATAGAAACTCTACACTGTACTCAGTACGCTACTGTACTATACCATACTATATTATACTATACTGTACTCTATACTTATTACAATGGAAGTATATTCTACAGAAGAGCCTTCATGATGAGGGGTGAGAAATAGAGCCTTGAGTCTACACCTAGTTTTATTGCCAACCTGCCTTCTCTGGATTTTGGTCAGAGTACATTTTGCAAATTCTTTGATTCCAGTTTTCTATTTTAAACATGTGTAAATCCATTCTCATTCTGAAAAGCAGAGAGATAAAATCTTTTGATAGGAAGACTAAAGCAAAGAGAAATTCACCAACTAACCAAAAACAAAGAACAAAGACATCGACAGAACCAGAGATGAAATAGAAACTCTCAGTTCACACAGCATAGTACAGCGCTTAACAACGCAGTCTCTCGGTTTGGAGTGCTTGGCCTCAAACCCAGTCTTTGTTACTTACTAGCTGGAACTCTGGGGCGTTATTTAATGTTGATATACCCATCCTAAAAATGGGCTAATAATAGGCCTTACTGCCAAGGGTCCTTGTAAACACTGAAGGAATTAATATAAAAAAATTTTTAAAATAGTGCCTAATACATGTAAAGTCTCAAGAAATGTAAGTTGCTCATATTATTTGCACTAGCTTTCTCATATTTAATCTTCAAGGGCTTGAATTTCTTAGTCAAACATGATGTTGAACTAGTGCTCAAAAAAAATCACTTCACCAGGGGTAGATCCAGGTTTTAAGTGGCCTGGAGATTATACAATTTGAGAGGCCATTTTTAAGAACCAGAACACAGAACTGTGAATTATGAATGCAGCAGAACCCCTGTCAGAACCCAGGGATTTGAGAAGTCTGACACTCGATCATCATTACCATCCTTATATATCCCCCTCTGCCCTCCGTCGTCATAGTATAGAATATAGCACGTTGGTATGACTTGGAAACTCTCTTGGTATTCTTGTTGTAAAACAGTACAAAATGTAAGAATTCTTCTGCGAAGCAGCCACAGCATAGTCCTGACTCCACTGAGAGGTTTTTGGATCCCCCACAGCTCAAGGCTGAGAGACTCACAGAAAGTTGGAAGAGACCAGCTTGATGTTTTTATTATTAAAGCATGCTTTACGTGCAGGTCCACAGGCTAGCTCTGTAATTCCTGGGTCCTGAGAACCAGGAGAAGCAGGCAGGGAGTTGTGTGGCTGCCAGAGATCAGGGCCCCAAGCAGCTGCATGTGGTGTGTGTGTTTAGAGCCAGCTTTCTCAGGCAGTTTTCTGGGAGGGCTCAAGTTACCAAACGCCTGGGTGAAGTTAGCTGTTACTTATTCCAAAATAATAGAGCTGAGGGGAGAAGAGGAGTAAAAGAGAAAGAAAGCAAAAGATGTTTCCTGTCTTCCCTCTTGAAAGGCAATGAGGCATGTTCTCTAATGGCTTTTCTCTGACAGGACAAGACTCCCTTGAGGGATGTCACCAGCAGGCAGTGATCGGAGAGCCAGGCCGTTGGAGAGCAGGAGCATGTGAAAGCAAACAACTAGAGAGAAAGTTTTCTTTTTTTTTCTCCTAAGTTTTCCTTGCAAATCATCCATAATCCATGCAGTTGTCATTATTTATCCACACTAAGCAAACTGAATCATGAATATATTAATAGAATTTCCTTTCCCTTTGGTGGAGGGCATAAGGAGGTGGTGGTCTTATGGAAGAAGGAAAAGAAAAAATATTAGAATTATCTTTACAGTTTTTCTGTGAAACTCCTCTTTTGAGGGAGGCAGTAGAGCTTAGTGATTAACATGGCCTGGCTCTACCACTTTTCAGCTGCATCCTGGACAGTGGGTAAATGTTTCTTAACCTTAATTTCCTTCTATGTGAAATGGGGAGGGACATGGAACCTACTCATTGGACTGCTGGGAAGACTGAATGAGAGAAGACAAACCAAGTTCCTAGCAAGGCACCCCAGCACTTACTAAGTGCTCTAAAAGTGCAGCTATTATTATTATTATGACTCTTGTACCTGACTTGATATTTTCTTAATCTCATGTATCAGTTACTTCACTGATCAAAGGAAATATGGTCTAAAGTTTTCTCAAATGTTACAAATACTAAACCCTTTTTTTTTTTTATTGTTAACTTTTTTCTCAAATTGTAGACTTGTTTTAATTTTTTTGAAAGTGAAAAGGCCCCCAAGTTGATATGGCTATAGAATGCTGGCTATTGCTGATATTTCTTTAAGAAATAATTCCCCAGATTAGAACATAATGTTTGGAAACTTGTCATTAATATCTTATTAAAGCAGTACTATATGTTGAAGTTTCAGTCTTCCTGAAATCTGTTCTTGGGAGGACACCCAGACTTGTTGCGGAAAAAGAAAGTATGGTCCTGGGCCCTGGGGAGTTTATAATTTAATAGGGCAACTGGCTTTACACAGAATTACATAAATAAATGTAACAGAAGCATATAAGCAAACATTTATACATAGCTGAGCACAGCTGCCTAGGTTTACACAGGTGCTAAATAATATATCCAGGAAAGAAAAATTAAGAAAGTGGTGGTTAGTACAGTGCTTGGCAACTAACATTCAGAAAATGTAAGTTTTGAAACTGCACAGAACTACACACTTGTGGTCTCTCTGGTTGCTCAATAGTATGTTGAGCCTTAGGAAGCTCAGAGATTAGTGAAGAAAAAAAGAATTCCAAATTGTGGGAAGAACGGGTATAATGGATTAGAAATGAGTGGAGTTGAATTGTTGTTATTGACAATTATTTATGACTAACATTTGCACACTTCCATAGTGCCAGGAATATCCAAAAAGGTTTATCATTGTTCCTCAAATTTTACAGATGAGGAAACTGAGGCTCAGGGAAATTAAGTGACTTGACCAAAATGTGTATCTAAGTGTCGGTAAGTGCCTATACTGGGATTTGAACCCAAGTATGTCTGATTCCAAACCTGCCATCTTAACCTGTTACTCTACTTCCTTGTTGTTATGAAAAAAGATAAGAGGTAAATGGGATCATTTTAAGCAAGTTGCTTCGACTGAAAAATTCATCTCCCTAACAAACACTGCAGCATCACAACACCACATAGTAGAAAGAAGGTCATCCCAAATATGCACAGAGATAACCAGAGAGTACTGGTTATCCACTTGGCGACCTGGCCAATTGGTGACTAACTAGAAAAATATCTACTTCACTAGTAACCATTCTACCAGGCAACCTTCTCTCAATGAGTTCCCTGCACAGTACTCTGTTAACCTGCCTGTTAGAGTAAGAGGTGAGTCTCTGGGGAAGCATGGACCTGGATCTGATCTGCTCTAGGCTCAAACGCCTGTTGGCTTTGTGACCGTAGACAAGTGTCGTAAGTGCTCTAGACATCATCTCTAACATATGTATAATAATTCTATCTTAGCATTACGGAGTGAATATGAAATACTTAGTACAATGTTTGGCCCATAATGAGTGCTCAAACATATTAGCTGTTATTAAAGATATTATAAGAAAGTCAAAGCACTTTATAAGCTCTTCAAAGCAGTCAGAGGCATGCTTTCTCTTTGTCCCTGAAATCAGCAATGTTATTCTTATGTTGGAGATACAAAAATCTGCTATTTAGTGCCTTTGTATTAGGCAAACACCTTTTCACCATGGGTGATCCCTTTATTCATGTGGGATAAAGATGTAGTTTGGAACTCCAGTAGTCAAACACTATAGCTGCTATGGTCAGGGGAGGTGGGAGGCACCCACTGTTAATTTGAACATTTCCTCTTGGGCTTTTTGTTTCCCTCTGGTTTCCTCAGATGCTCACACAGGAACAATTGCAACCAGGGTTGACAGTGCAGTTTAATGTTTGGGTGCTGTTTGGTCAAAACCATGTGGGGGTGTGGGGGAGCACAATCTATTGCAGCTGTTCATCATTACCCAAATAAGCTGGAGAAGTCTCCCAATTAAACTTCTTGTGCAATAAAGCCAATCAGTACATCAAAACAAGAATTTCTCATTTACTGAAATGATATTTAGCTTGTAATTGCTGTCTGGAAAAGTGGAACCAAGTAGAAAACATTAAGAAAATTGCCCTCTTCCCTCCAAATTTAAGCTTGGTGATTATTTAAAAAAAAGAAAATCAAGAATATTATTTGGCAGCCTAAGCTGTTTTGTGCTGATTTCAAGGTAAGAATACAAATATATATTGTCTTTTGGTGTAAAATAGTGTATTAAAACATATTTATAACTTAAAACCTGAATTAAATTTATGGAGCATATACATATTTTCATCAGTCCTTGTGGCTTCAAATTTTAAATAACACAAATTAACTTTGAAAATGTATTTCCCTTACATCCCTACTTTATATTTTCAGAGAAAGAAAACAAAGTAAATAAAATGCAGCACTTATATAAATAAGGGACCTATCACACATCACCATAAAAAATTAATAAGGCCAGTCAAATGATACCATTTTTAAAATCTTACTATGTACACGTCACTGGGCTAGGATGGATGAAAAATATATTAAGGGTGAGAAGATTAAACCAATTAATTTTGTCTCTAGTAGGTCCTCACATGTTTATTGAAATGAATTGAGTTTAACTGCATTAAATTAAATTATATTGACAAATTAGGACAATATGAGATGCTATCATTATACCTAAATCTCTAATAGAGCTAAGGAATTAAAATATAAATGTATGAAATTTTAGATAATACATCTAATAAATAACAATATACAACCAGATATTTTTTAATTTTGAAATAATGATAGGCAAACAGAAAGTTGCAAACATAGTATATGGAGTGCTATGAACCCCTTACCCAGCTTCCATGGTGCCATTTCACATGACTGTAGTACAATATCAAAACCAGGGAACTGACGTACTGCTAACTACAGATTTTATTCAGTTTTTATCAATTTTGACTTGACACTTTTTACTTTTTACTCATTTATGTATGTGTGCACTTATATGTGCATAGACTTCTGTACAATGTAATCCCCTGTATATATGTGTATAACCACCACAATAGAACTATTCCATCATCATGAAGAAACTCCTTCAGGTCACACCATCCCATCCTTAACCTCTGGCAACCGCTAATCTATTCTCTATTTCTATTGTTTTGTAATTTCAAGAATTTATATAATTTCTGATAGCATGCAACCTTTTGAGATTGATTTTTTTCACTAAGCATCGTGCCTTGAGATCTGTCCAAGGGCATGGATGTGTCAATTGCAAATGTCAATTATTTGTTCTCTTTTATTGCTGGGTGGTATTTCATGACATGGAAGCAGCAGATTCTGTTAAATCATTCATCCATTAAAGGACATTTGAGTCGTTTGCAGTTTGGGGCGATTATGATTAAAGTTGCTATGAACATTCATGTACAAGGTTTTTTGTCAATCTAAGTTTTCATTTCTCTGGATAAATGCTCAGGAGTACAAATACCAGCTGTATGGTTAGCTTCTTAAGAAATCGCCATACGTTCCGAACAGCTATGTAGGAGAGATCTAGTGTGCTCTCTAGTATTTAGATTTTCTATTATTTATTTTTTTTTTTATTTTAGTCATTCTGGTAGGTATGTAGTGATATCTCATCGTAGTTTTTAATTTACTTTTCCTCAACACACAACTATAAGAGAGGTCACAAAAGAGTTAACTGATCACCACATTATATAGACAAATTTTCTCTAGTGTTTTGGTAGCTCTCAGTATTAACTTTACATTAGAATCACCTTGGAAGCTTTAAAACAATCCCAAAGCTCAAGACATACCTCAGACCAATTAAATCTAAATCTCTCAGAGTAGACCCAGGCATCATTATGTATTTGTTAAAATTACCCAGATAATTCTAATATGCAGCCAACATCAAGAACCAGTATTGAATCTAATTTTATACATAGACCCAGAAATCTAATCATACTTAAAGCCCTTTGCTGGCTCCCATAACCTCTACTGCAGATAAAACCCAATCTAAATGGCAGGCTCTCCAGAACTTGCACCTTGCCTAGTCCTCAAACCTCATCTATTTTCACTTTCTGTCTCATATTTTAAGCTCTGGTAGTAATGAGTTACTTGTAGGTTTCCATATAAATCATTATGTTTTATGCAAAATTTCTGCAGTTAGAACCTGAGAATATGCATTTTTATCAAGCACTCCAAGTGCTCCTGATGAACTTCCACTAATTGCAAAATGATTTACTTAGTTGTTCATCCCTCCACTCTTCATTTATTCATTCAACCAACATATATTAATTGAGTGCCTCATATGTACCAGGCACTGGAGAGAATTGGTGGGGTAGTGGAGGGTCTTGGCAGGTGAAAGTGTGACAAGTGGGTGGATAAGCACAGGGGTTCAGGGAGCTCCCCAACCAGCTACAGAGTCAGTAAATATAACTTGAGACTTGAAGGATAAGTAGGAATTAGCCAGGCAAAGAGAAGCAGAGGAAAGGATAAAGTTTTTCTAAAAGAGAAAAGAGCATGTTTAAAGGCTAACAACAAAATGACATCTTGTTCAAAAAATGTTTAAGACCTTTGGGAAGCTGGAGCAGGAAGGGAAAGGAATAAAGATAAACATCAAATATTCAAATACTCTAATTATATTACTTTCTCTAGTAAAGTAACACCAATAAATAAAGATCAATGGCCGTGAATGAGTGAAGTCATTTTTCTTAAGCAAACAGTAAAGGCTAATTGCAACTGAAAAGGCTTTTGAAGATGGAACTGGAAATAGCCCTCACTTCATTAAACTCTATTAACAGCGGGGCTTTTTTTGTTTGTTTGTTTGTTTTTTTAAGCTTCTGACCCTGCCCAGGAGTGGTCGGCCTCAACTTCAGGGTCAAGAGATTTACTTCGGGCATTTATTTCAGATACTAACTTTTATGGGAGCTGAGTATTCTCATTTTATCCGAGTGTTCATCTCTGGTAAAGGAAATTACTCTGCTCCCTAAATGATACTAACACTTCACTTTTCAAATACATGTCAGCTGTACTGCTGCGTGTCTGCAGCAGATGTCATTCTGCTGTCTGACTCAGCGACTAGAGAAGCTGCCCTCCTAGCAATGTGTGTTTGGGAGGGGGCGGTGGGGATTAAAACAGAGGATCAAATCGAACCACTTTAAATCGCTAAAATTACTGCAGCACTCCACGGCAGCAAAAAGGAAACAAATTCTTCAATGGAACTGCTAAAAAAGTTATCAAGAAAACTGAAGAGAAAAGAAAATTTCATTTTTAAAGTATAACTTAAAAAAAAAAAAAGGCAGGTCTCATTTCACTGGGGAACTTCGCTGTTTCAAAATGAGTTTAAGTTCACTTAAGGATATATTAATTTTATTCATGTTTTGGCAAAATTTATGAGCTGCAGATCATTTCCTGAAAATAAGGCATTCTTAACAGTTGTCGCCAACACTGGAGTAAATTTCACTTTATCAAGCAAAACTCTTCGGGCTCACGATTTAAAAAAAAATTTATCCCAGATACTATGAAGGCATTTTCTCCTAAAACCATGGTGACAATTCATGGGAGCAATTTTGCAAGGGAAGACTCAGACCTGGATGTCACCATTGACGGGTTACAAGTTAGGACTCGCAACTACTATCACCACAAAGCTTAAGAACCTTTCTGAACATCAGGCAATGTAGACAGCATAGCTGGGGCAGCTAAATTTGAGGCTATTTCAGGAGACCACAGAGCAGAACATCTGAAATCAGAGCTCTCTTAGAAAATCTAGGACATATGGTCGCTGTTCCTATCCTCAACTGATTTACCATCTAAACCATGTTGACATGGGTAAACACAAAGCCAAAGGAATAATAATCCTTGAACGTGTAGTTAGCACAGCTAAGAATTTATATTTTCAACCAATTATCTTTTTCTCTGTCAGCAGTTTGCATATCTTTGAAGGCTCAGAACTCTAATGGAAGAAGACATCAGGAAAGCCCCACTGGCCAATTTCTCAAGCTACTCATCTTTGCCACTTTATGTAACAAAATGAAAAAAAAAATTCTCTCTTAACCAGAATTGAATTAGGTGTCTGTGTGTGTGTGTGTGTGTGTGTGTGTGTGTGTGTGTGTGTGTGTGTGTGTTGGAAGAGGCCAGAGTTTTAATACAATACTGAAGAGATTCTACCATGTCCTTATTAAACATCTTAAGCCAGTATTCATTCCATTTATGACTGCCCTTTTCAGAAAGTAACTCTCAGAGACGCCAGCCCTTCAAATAGCAGGAACCCTGGTACTTCCTGAGGACAGACTGAGAGTAGCAGGGTTTTTCTATTCTGCCATCAGTTCATGTTCACCCAACTTTGGTTAATGGAGCATTTGATATGAAAATAAATAAAAATATCCTCCAAATCACTGCCAACACTGAGGCAATTGCTCTTCCCCAAACTCCTACATTTTGTCTCTTTCCTGCCCATTTCAAAATTAAATAAGACAAGCAGGGGACCAGCAAATTTTAAACTACGTTTTTTTCTCCCTTTCTCCCTTCCTCCTACCCCCAACAGTTCTTGAGTTGTTGTCCTCTGCCCTAAAAGTGTCTCGTTTTTATTTCTCCCTTGTCATCTGGCAGCCAAGACTATTGAATGTAGCTTGAAGAAATAACAACATATCATGAAAATATCCTTTTATTAAGACAGCTGACAACATATGTTAGCACATGTACTCATTAAAGAATCTAAAGAGATTGCTGTGCCATTTTTAGGGCAGAGAGAGTTTGGATGTAGTCTTCAAGATATTTTTCAAATTTCATGTGCTATGGAAAACAAGCAAACCTTGCCATTTTCCATTTTTGCAAGTTTATGAGGATTAGGGAGTATTTTCTCCACCCTATGATTTAATCTGACTTTGAAAATTGCCTGTTAACTCCTAACGAGATTTTAATATTTTAAAGCCCTAATAATCTCTAAAAAGAAAAAAGCAAAATATAGCTAATTAACAAGGGTTCCTTTCGGGGAATGACACGGCACATTTCCAGCATCTGGCTCAGCAAAGAGGAGAAAACTATACTCATCAACGTGGCCAGGTCAGGCCTTTAAGCATCATTGTCTTTCTGCAAGTGTGAGCTTTCTTTCAAGTTCACATATGAAACCCTGACATGTTTATAAGCCGGCTGTTCCTTCCTTGCCCTTCCCTCCCTTTCTCTTGTATAACCCTAACTCCTCAATTCCATAAGAACTTAGTCGCAGGATGGTAAAAGGAAATGATTTCATCTGGGTGGAGAGGGAAAAGATATAACTTTAGTCCCAAATTGTGCAAGTCAAATGTGCTGTACAAGAAAAGCAGCTGCTGAGGTGCAGGCTGAATCTCTTTAAGTCCAGGGCCTTGTTCTTACAGCCTCCCCAAAGGCTGGAGCAGCACAGGGTGGGGATGCGGAAGAGACAAGACCAAGACTTTATAATTCTCTTTATCCTGTTGTCCTTTTCCTCTTTATTTTAAAAGAAACAGTTCCCTCCAGAGGTCTAGGGTACTGCTCAGGCTGCCATAACTTATCTCTCATAAACTATAAAGAGAGGTAAAAAGACAACTAATCTTCTCTGCCTTGGACAGTGCAAAATGTCTGTTTCTTAGATCTTTGTTTAATATGCTGATTCTAAAACTAATCTAAAAATATATTCAGAAAATAAGACACTTTAAATACTTGGATTCAAGTCCATCCCAAACCAGAAAAGCACAGTTAATCCTCAGAGGGAAAAAATATTGCCAGGCATGTGCTAATTAAACTTACTCTGGCTCATCATATCTTTCTTTATCTCCAGCATGCTTTGCAGAGGAGCATATGCAGAACACATTAAAATGGCCTGGGTTTTAGGGTCAAGGTCACACCTAGAATGGATGTTGGGGGCTTCTGATGTGCTGTAGGGGAAAAGGAGCCAGCCTCTGGCCTCGTCAAGTCAGCCTGCTGAGGAGCACAGATTTGGGAATAGTTGTGATCCTACTACTTTAAATACCAATTTTGTTTGCGTCTGTTAATCTTTATATTTTTGTCCTCATAAATATAATATGTATGTCCTCATAAAGAGAAAACATTTGAATTATTTTAATTGTTTGATGATCAAAGTCTTTTTTATAAAAGTTCACCATCTGACCCACCTCCTTCCCTTGTTAGCTCATTTCCTTTCTATGTTTCCTATCTTCCATAGAGGCCAGAGAAGAGAGAGTCTTGACAAGGGAAAAAATGCTACCCAGAGGTTTAAAACACTGAGACCTGAGATAAGATCGTTGAATGTAGAGATTTGAGGTGCCTTTCAGAGAGCGTCGTGACATTATGGCGAGGACATAAAACTTATGAGAAGGTTTAAGAACTGAGATTTAAGAATTGAGGGAGTACAGAGGAAGTTATGGCCAGGAGGACTGACTTTATATGTCAGAGATGAGGGAATGAAAGAGATAGATCGATAACTTGGAAATGGCAGCACAAAAGGAATATTTTACATTTTTAAGATGCAGAATTATCTGGTTTGTTGTTGTTATTGTTGTTGTTGTTGTCATTGTTGTTGTTGTTTAATATACAAAGGAGTGATTACAAATGCAAGTAAAAAGGGAGTAGTTGATAAAATTTCAAAGAGGCTGGGAACTGAGGTCAAGAGTCTGGTTGCTATTAGTGGAAGATAAGTTAGCATAGTCTTTTTAGAGAGCAATGTAACAATATCAAAACTTTAAAAACGATCAGAATACCATACAGCTGTTAGAAACAATAAGCAAAATACGTATATACTGAAATAGAATAAAACTCAAAATATTCTTTCAGTACATTGTAAGCTCTACTAGGTCAAAAACCATGTCTGTTTTCTCACCCTTGAGTACACATGCCTTAGCATAGAGCTTGACCCACAGTAGGTGCTCAATAAATAGTTACGGGATGCGTTTTAAAAGCACATTGCAGAGTAACGTGTATATGAAAAAAAAGTCACATGCATTTTATACATGCATATATGTGTTAAAATATATGTATATATTTGTATATGCATAGAAAAATTCTGGAAGAATACTGAGCAAATTAAAGTAGTTATCTTTGGGGAGGAGGATCAGATGGGAAGTGGAGGAAGAGAAGTACATTGATTTAAATTTTAATTACGTCTCTAGTCTTAAATTTTTACATGCATGAATTTTTTTTCTCTTTTCAAATATCAACTAATGATTTCACTGGAAATAAGGGAAAAAGAGTGCAGTACTATGGGTTAGCTTTGGCGAGCATCAAGCCCCCTCTTCCTGAAAGACAGTAGTAAATGATGGTGAAATTACACGAAAGGAGAAAAACTAGGGAACCCGATCATATGTCTCAACAAAGTAGGAGCCAGTGTCATCCATGAGAGTGAGGGCAGAGGTGACAGACTGCTGCCTGAGGAAGGCGGACAAGGTTCAGAACATGGATTCCATTTTAGAGCTGGAGAGACCTTGGAGACCCTCCAATCCCACCACCCTCTTTATAAAAGGCCTTGCCAAAGAACACATAGTTTTTGAGTGATGTGCCAGTCTAGTACAACAGCCTCTAAAACTATGCAAAAACTGCAAAACAGATGAATAAATGGATTGCCAGACATCTCTGAGGACACTGGAAAGGTTAAAAAGAAGGACTTGTGGTATAGAATCTGCACTACACTATGGCATTCGATGTCAACGCAGGGTACCCTGTGAGCCAGAGCAGAGGAAAGGAGAAGTAGGAGGAGAATGGGAAAGCTGGTAAAGGGAGATGGTGATGAATCTTAGGAGGCAAAGAGTATTTTGCAACAATAAATAAACAGAATGAGGACCAGGAACTTGTCGGCTAATGAGAAAAATTCTGAGCTTGGGAAAACGGCAGCAAAACAG
The DNA here is from genome assembly GCF_000151845.1 of Pteropus vampyrus. Taxonomy (NCBI): domain Eukaryota; kingdom Metazoa; phylum Chordata; class Mammalia; order Chiroptera; family Pteropodidae; genus Pteropus; species Pteropus vampyrus. The sequence continues at coordinate 3,989,536 of NW_011888882.1, forward strand.
GAAACTGTTGCATTGATGACTGACAGATTGGCCTTTAGACTGACTGACTCAAATGAGTGAGAGGCCACTTGGTTGCTCCACTTTCATCTAAAGAATCATAGCTATACTAACGTTATGACTAGGTAGGTAGATGGAGGTGTTGCTCCAATTATAAAAGCAGTACCCACTGGCTTAAAAAATCATAAAATCACATCAGTGAATCAAAACGTCTGCTGGTTCCCAGAATCCTCTGGGTGGATCCTGACCTACTACTTTGAGCAGGTTTGACTAGAGTCTCAGCAATTCATTAAAACAGTGGCTGATTAAGGTTAAACATCCTGGCAATGTTTCTAGAATAGAGGCTCAGCCACTTGACCAGCCTGTTAGATACCCTGCTGATATTGTGCCTTCTGCCCAGATCCAACTGACTTCTCCCAGATCGTTGCGAGGCCATGATGTGAAGCCGCGATGCAGCAATGAAATTGTCAGAGTGGACCACAGCATATGGTATTGTCCACTGTTCCAAGCAGGGATCAGAGGCAACTGTTTAAGTTATTAAAAGGGGTGGGAGAGTCAGAAGGCACAAACAATGTTCTTCTGATCTCTCTGTGATTGCTTTGTGTTTTAATGCTCCTGGCTTTTTGCTTTTTGTTTATTTTTAAATTTCTTTTCCTTTTATTAACCAATGTCACCACAATAAATCTAATAAAATTTTTAAAAGGAAAAAATTTTTATTTTCCTCTTATAATTTATCTACATATGTGTTAGAAGGGTTGAGTTTGCCTGTGCCCTGTTTTGGTCATATGTGCTACTCAAAGCTACTTGATGGTCTCAGATTCATGGCTATTTTATCGGGTTAAATAAGAATATTTTTCATGAAAGACTGAGTTCTAATTAGTCTAAGTAGTAGATTACATAAATCCATGAGTAAATAAGAAATTTACAGCCCCGATTTCATAATGCTAATTCTCCATGTTCCTCAGTATCTTTCACACAAGAAGATGCTCCTTTTTCTACACAGGTCAGACAAACACGTGTCTACACTGGCCTTGGGTTTGTGAACTTCACATACATTTTGTCATAGTTTGCCCTTTTGCTTTTTACCAATTGTATTTATACTTTTTATCATCTTCACAAAGAGAAAGGATAAAATAATTCACAGCTAAGAAAAAATAGGAACTAAAAGAAGGGAATGGAATTCAACCTCACTAAACATTGTAACTCTATAAATATTTTTTGAACAGCCCTTCAGGTGACCTAATGGCTGAGAATGACCACGTTTTCTGCAGTAGAGTCACAACTTCCTGTTGCAGTGTTCTGTGACGTTTGCCTGGTCTTTTTCCATCTCCAGCACTACAAGATTTGATAGCCTATTGTTCTAGGAAGAGCCAGAGAAGGGCTGTATAATAGGAAGGTGAATTAAGGACAGGAGAGACATATTTCCAAATTCTTTTCCTTTTGTGGTCTCCAGTGGCATTGTTATTTATTTTTTTTCTTGACTACAGTTCTGTATCTGGCAGAGTATCTGACATTGCTGGGACCTAGAGATGCTGATGAAAACTAGTGAACTTTAAAAGAGCTCTTGGTAACAATAAACGGTATTTCTTGGCCCGTGAAAGTGACAAGTTCAGAGGTCAGTTTGATTCCACAGCTAAACAGCATCTTCCAGGATCCGTGTTCTTCTTCTCCTCGCTGTTTTCCTGGGATCATTGTCTCCTAAAGGCAGCTTCCCTTGGGACTGCCAATGACTCCCAGAGCAATAAAGTCTCTCTTCCACATACAAGAGAAAAGAGCTGCCCACTTCCAGAAGCTCTCTCCAAAGCACAAGAAAGCCTCTTCCCAAAAGACCCTAGCAAACTTCTTTTTCCATTTGATTGGCCAGTATCAGCATTGTGACCATCACTGACCCTATAAATATCCTCCAGCATGGAATGAAATTGTACTGATTCATTTAGATCTGATTCAAATGGCCCCCACTCCTTGGAGCAATGAGACACTAGCACAAGAACTATGTGGAGAAGATGCCATGAAAAATAAGAGTAGTTACCAAGAGCTCTTTTAAAGTTCACTAGTTTTCATCAGCATCTCTAGGTCCCAGCAATGTCAGGGTGAGAATTAGTCTAGAAATTTCCATAGAGAAATCTGACTGTATTTAGAGGTGAGAACCTATGTGTATGGGTTAATTTATTAGTAAGAAACTGCATGTATTACAATCTCAAATATCATAATTGTTTTTTGTTTTACATATGTATATACACACCTTAGGAGCTAACTTAATAGAAAAGATTATGTTTTTATTAAATAAAAAAATATGTTATGCACTTTGCTTTATTCTAGCCTCTTCACAAAGTAAGCATCACTCACTCTCTGCAGGCCTTACTATCTTATTCCCCCTTACCCTTCTTTATTTTTCTCCATGGCACTTACCATTTAACATGCTACATATTTCTCTTGCTTGACTGTTTATTCTATATCTCTTTTCTACCTTTGCCTCAATTAGAATGTAAATGATGGAGGCAGAAATTTTCATCCGATTTTTTCTTTGCTGTATCCCCAAAGTCTGGAAGAGTACTGCTTGCCAAGTAGACATTTGAAATGTATGATGCATAGTAAATCATATTTAGAGTGTGAAATATTCAGGAGCTTCGGGCCACCTAAAAGCTGTGGCAGACAGTGACTTGAGAATCTTTCTTCTGAAGGCCTGAATCTCTACATTTGAACTTTAAGAATCAGATAAGTTTCTCACTTGTTAGAGGAGCAATAACTATACGTACTTCAATTCCAAACCATAAAGCATGGTACAAATTTGAGGTATTATTATTGTGAAGCTCTCCTTACTTTAAAATTTTTTTTAATCAGTTGATTTCCTAAATCAACTTGTTCTAACCAATGTGCATTTTCTAGAGGATAATGCAAGAAATGCAGAGCTAGGTTATAGAGATTTTGAGTTAGAATCTTACAGACTAGTTTCTGCAGTCTCCTACACAAATATATTTTAACCTTCCATCCTCCTTATACTCCACCATGGTGACAGTAGTCTTTCTTTTAACCCTTCTGTCAAAGAATCTTCTCTTCCCTCTGTAGTAGTACTAGGCGTGGGGTGGGTTTGGGGACACAAAACCAGTTTCTTCCTCTCTTGAATGTTGCCGAATTCTCCTTGATTGTGTCATATCATTATCAAGTTCCGGGAGTTCTGTTTTATATTGATCCTTTCACTGAGCTAATGAATGTCGACACCTCTGTTCTCTGTTGGTTACATTACCACTAAGCATCAATCCTTTATTTCCCTTTAACCTGACAAAGTAATTATCCCAGTGTCTAAATGACAATCAAATGGCAGGAAGGTAAGGTGGAGGAGGCAGTCTCTTTTTCTGCTCACGCTCCTCTCCTCTCAGGCCAAGCTTCTCCTCTGTGAACAACTCCGGCAGAAGTTTAAGCTATAAACTTCAGGCTAGAACTTCAGGCTAGATCTTCAGGCTATGAATAGGGGCCTCCTAAAAGTCATTCTTCTCTGTACATTGTGCCTGTAGATAATAATACCTGATTGTACACTTCGAGACCAGTTAAGAAGGTGTATCTCATGTTAAGAGTTGCTACAACAATACCATTTTTTAAAATTTGTTTTAATTTTAAAAAATTGTTCCTCCTTCCATTAGTTTTCTCAGGCTTTTGTTTAGGATGTAAATATTTTTGTGAATAAAACCCCGGTATTTAGATTTGCATTTTGGAAGGATCCCTTTGTTGCATAGGAGCCTGGACTGGAGGGCAGCGCTGAGAGACCAATAGGAGGCCGAGAAGCCCTTTCTCTAACAAAGGCTCTGTCACCCGGCCCTGAAGGCAGTGACTGTGCCCTGTGAACAGGGGGGCTCAGAAAGCATTTGAGAGTCACATGGTTCCCTCACCCCTCCTGTGGCATCAGGTCTCTGATGCATTTGTTCGTCTGTATAGGCGGTTCCCTTCTGGAGCACCATCCTTCTCTCCCCCCATCAGAGAGGACACAGCACAGTTGTCCCCTTCTTCTGGAGCTTTCTCTGACTTCCCCTAACTGAGTCCAGGTAAAGGGCTTGTTCTGAACATTTTATTAGCATCATGCCTGGACTTGACTTTTGAACTCCTGTTAATCACTTAGCATTCTTTACAGGGTCTATTTAGAGTCTGTCCCACCAGACTCTTAACTCCTCGAAAGTTAAGATTATGATTTTGTCATTTTACACTCAGCATCTAATATGTCGTACTGTGCTCAATAAGAGTTGATTAATAAATAGATGGATTGATGGATGGATGGATGGATGGAAAGGATGCAGAGCATACATGTTAAAAACCAAATGAGGCTGTGACAAGTGTCATAGTCAGAAGAAGCATAGATAGCTACATGCCATTCACATCCTAAACAAAAGCCTGAGGACATTAATGGGAGGAAGAATGACTTTTAGAAGGCCCCCATCCTCACCTAGCACCTTTGCTGTTGTTCCTCCTCAGGAACTGCAGCCAGTCGCTCGTAGAGGAGAAACTCTGCCTGAGAAAAGAGGAGTGTGAGAAGAAAAAGAGACATACTTTCAACTTCACCTTCCTGCCACATGATTACCAGTTAGAGACCTCATGTCAGAGGATAGCTCCTGTTTGCTTCTGTGACCAATCTCATCATAAAATTGTTGTCACTAGTTCACAGGCCCCTCAACGATCTTCTGTCTAATTATGTCCAAGATTAGCACCTAAAAATCCAAAATAGCATCTGACGCGACTTTCTATTTACAGAAGGGCAGACGGAATGCATTAACAACACCCTCACTAGATCCCAGGATACAACGGCCAGGCCCAACAACCGAGTGCTGATGGGGATGGGCAGCCCTGATATTTATCTGCTGATAACTGCACAAGGGGCTCAGAAGGGAATTCCAGAAGCTTCTTTTGATAAAGCCTCCAAGTCACCAAATCTGCCGCTGCCAAAACCAAAAATAGCTTGGTCTAGTAGGGAAAGCACTGGTTTGGGAGTCAGAAGATATAGGGCCCTCGTATTGCCCAAACTGGCTTAGTATCCTCATCATTTAACCTCTTAGCCTCTCTAAACATCGATGCTCTCTTCTGTACAGTGGGGGTGATGGAGCAGACTACTTCGATCATGGGGTAGCTGGGAGTCCCAAAGGAGATAATGGACATGAAAGAAGTTGACGTCAGCCTGCCCCAATCTCAGGAATGAGAGAGAGAGTTGTGATAAGAAGCCGCACTGGAGATGCTTCCCTGTTGTAGTTTTAGCAAGAATAAAACCCTCCCACACTCAGGCCTTTGATGATTTGGGGGTGGCTCTGTGCTATAAATAGTTAGCCATGCACTCTTCTCTCTTGCCTGCTCCATTACTCTATGATCTGTGACTGCCTCATTCATGGTTAACACAGGAAGGCCCACATATCAGCCAGAAATATGAATGGCTATTGTCAGCAAAAGAAAGATTACCTCAGTTTTGTTTTGTTTTGTTTTGTTTTGTTTTGTTTTTAAATCACGAGATAAACAAACATGGCTATTTTCCTCTTTAAAAATAGTTATTCTGTCCTTTTTTAAAGACATTAAAATACAATGTAGTTAAATAGAACATTTTAATCACCGACTATGTACCAACATGTGTTAATGCTTTATTTATATTATTTCATTTACTATTCATAATAACTCAGTGAACGAAGTACTCCAATTTTACAATGAGGAAACTAATCTTCAGAGAGACTAAGTTGTGTGTCGAGGTCCCAGAACTTCTGTAGGCAGATCTAAGATTTACTATTTCACACAAAACCCATGTTCCTATGTGTTATGCTGTTTTGCCACAAAAAAAATATATATATGTGTGTGTGTGTGTGTGTGTGTGTGTGTGTATATATATATATGTACATATATATATATATATATAGTATCTGCAGAAAGAAGATGAAGAAGAAGAGTTGGAAGCATATATTTAATAAAAAATAAAAAGTCCACAGGTCTTGGACAAAGACACCCCTACCCACACTGCCCAAGTCTCTCATAGAATCTGAACACCATCTGGTAAGCAGGGAGAGGAGACCCTGAGTCAAATTAAAAAGCGTGTCATTAATTGATAGTTAATGAAGAACAGGACATAATATTTCAAAAAACAAATGTGAACATTTTTTGTGTACTGAAGAGGTCTATATCTGAAATCAGACAATGATGTATACATTTATTATTATTATTATCATCACTTTTATCACTTAAATTTTTAAAGGGAGTGTCGGGCAGGATAATCTGGTCTTCTTTTCTCCCAAGGTAAGTTTCTCAAAGAACCAATTGTGGACAAAAAGGGGCAACATAGTAAACCTGAGAAGCCCAGGGGAGGCCAGCATGGTGGGCCTTACACATTCAGAGGATGAAAGTAACCAGGTAGTATAATCTGAACATTAAAATTTCTAACTAAAAGCAAGCAGTCACATCATAGGCCTGAAGCTTCCTTGACTAAGGTCAATCTTTACCTTAAGTGAATGTGTCTATTGTCATTTTGCTTCTAAGATAACATACCTTTGAAATGTCAAAGTAATCTTCCCAGAGCCCTCAGGGCACATCCACTACATCAGAGCACAAGACCACAGAATCCCTCATTATTACCTTGTTCCTCTAGTATCATCTCTCTGTGCTATAAATGTTAATTATTAACCATCCTGTACTCACTAATGTAAAAGAAGTATGTGTCTCTTCGTTTTACTTTTTATCCAATCCCAGATATTTTCCCCATGCTTTCTCCCTCCTCCTTAATCTACCACCAATGAATTTCATGTAACCCTCCTTACACCTCCTCTTTACATTCTAATGTATAAAATAAACTGCAAGATTGCCATTCTCCTAAGCATTTTTTCAGTCTGTTCAGATTTTACTTCCCAACAATTGTCATCAGTTTGATTCAAATAAACTCGAAAATTCTCTACAGGTTTGGACATTTCTTATATTGACACAGCCTAACCAAACATATATTTTTAAGGTCTTTCACTTAATTTTGCAGGTTAATCAGTTTATATGGAAGGAAATGATAATAATTTAGCTTACTGGATCATTTCAATACTATTTTTATAACTTAAAATGTGAACATTACAAATATTTTGAGTAATATGAAACTTTTTGCTTCTTCCAGCTTTGGCACTTTTGTATCATGTCATTTGATGGTTTAAAACAAATGACCTTAGATTCAGATTTACCTGGGTTCTCGTAGTACTTTTACCACTTACCAAATGTGTATAACCCAATTAGAAGATATTCAAAAATGAATGTGCCATCTCTTCTTCCTCTGAATTCACAGCCTTTGTCCTGTGAGTTTCAAGTAGTATAAATGTGAAAGATAGTTTGGGAATCTGTGAGGCTCGGGTTCAAACCTCAGCTCAGCTTTCTCCCAGCTGTGTGACCTTGGGCAAATGTCCTAGTCCCTAAGAACTTCTCTCTCTTCTTCTGTGAAAAGAACATAATAGTCTTTGCAACAATTCTGTGAAGATTACAAATAACATATGCAAAGTTTCAATATATGGTTGGTACAAAATAAATGTTTTTTTTCATTTATCCTTAGATAAAATGACTATTGTCCTATAAAATAGCGCTATGATTAGGTTTTATAAAAATGCTTTATTGCATAATCATGAGTGATTTCAAACACCTGGAAACTTACTTGAGTGTCATTTTATGGTTGTCTCATCTAAACCTTTTTAAGCCATGTTTGGGTCTTGGGGGAATGTTTAAAGCTCCAATATGAAGCCAATGTAAGCAGAGATACCTATCAGCTGTAGTGGCCACTGACCTATCCATGGGGGTGCCCCAGCATAATCGGAGCCCAATTTCTCCCCAAAGTCTTGGAAAGGTTACAAGACTCTGACAGATATAGTAGATTACAGGCCAAGAGGAAGAGGTCGGGGCTGTGGGCAGTATATTTGACAGGCTCATACACTGTAAGCCTTGTTCTGGGCTCCTTACAAAGCACCTCTTTAGGATGAAAACAAAATGTTCTTTGTAAATAAAAGTTCATGCATTTGAGTAATGAAGTCATTTTCCAGTGCCGCAGTGAAAGATATTCTTCTCTCAAGCCCTCTGGGTGAGGACTCCAGGAGGAAGAAGGACAGCCAGTTGGTCTCAGAAGATATAGCATAAAGAGTGCAGTAGCCCATTTTCTAAAAAATGAGAAACCTTGTTGAAAAAAGTGGATGCCCTTCCTCTCTGCCATCTGAGATCATCCACCTCTGGCTCCTACCTCCGGAATCCCTTTTCCACCCACTTTCCTGCAAACCAGCAGGGGCCGCATAAAAGACCTATATAAATATAGATAAAACATTCGGGCACCTTGGCTAAATAAAGAAAAGATGTGAGGAAGCAATCACAAAAGCCGAATATTCATCTGAGCTCCTTGGAGGAGCTCCAAACTGAGAGGGGAGGAGGAGAAGCCTCAAGGGAAAGCCGGACCTCGGTGTCTGAAAGGCCGACTTGGAGTGGGAGGGCCTGGAAGTGGAAGGTAAAAAGGGAGTGGTGAGAATGGGTTTGGGAAGAACGCCAGGGCTGCACAGCCCTCAGTCCCAACTTCCCGGGGACAGGAGGTGACAGGCGCTGGCGAGGCTTGCTCAATTTAGTCTGGCTTCTGATGTTCAGCTTCCACATCCATCCATCTGTGTGTTCTTTAGCCAGAGCCTCTGCCGGGCGGGTGGTGGTGATGAGAAAGAGAGAGAGGGAGGGAGGAAAAGGGAGGGGAGAGAGAGAGAGAGAGAGAGAGAGAGAGAGAGAGAGAGAGAGAGAGAGAGAAATTGAAATTCTCGCTTACTCTCTCACTCGCTCTTTTTTTTTAACTAAGTTGCTCCTTGGGCTGCCTTGAGTTCCCACATCTGGATACTGCAGACGCAGAGAAGGTAAAGTAAGCAAGCGCCGCCGCACCTTGGGGGGCCCGACGAGGACAAACAGTTGCTGAGCCCCTGGAAGAACCCAGCTGGATGTCAGCGAAGAGATGGCTTTGAGCTCAGCCTGGTGCTCAGTCCTGCCTCTGTGGCTTCTCTGGGGCGCTGCCTGCTCCCCGGCGGCGTCCGGGAACGACAACACTTTTCCTTTTGACATTGAAGGGAGCTCAGCGGTCGGCAGACAAGACCCGCCTGAAACCAGCGAGGCCCGCGTGGCTCCCGGAAGGCTGCCACCTACTGCAGAGGTACAGTGTCCCTGCCATTGTCACCCCGCTGGGGCACCTGCGCACCGCGGACTGCGTGTGCCACATTCGTGTCCCTCTCTTTCCCTTCTTTCCCTCCCCCATCCGCCTTGAGTTTCACCTGGACCAGGTCAGTTCAGAAACTTGAAATAAAGAGTTTTACTTTGTAAATTGGATTTGGATGTTGTGTGAGGTGAGAGGTGAGGCTTTGGAACATGTCACTGTTCAAACTGACAAAAGTGTATGTGTCCTGCGTACTCTGAGTCAGTGTCCTAGACTGTCACCTGGGGTTTCAGTGGTGCTTCTATGAATGTGCCACTTGTATGTCCCAGTAGAGTCATTTTTGTCAAGCCACAGCACATAATGCATGTGTCCTGTCGCTGGCTCCTTGCGCCTCTGTGATGGTAGGACAGTGGGAAGGATACTGCAGGACCAATCTTTTTTGTCACAAATTAAACAGAAGGTCCTCTGCAACAGGGGAGAGTGAGAGGGTGGGTAAGGGTGATGGGGCACTTAAGAAGCTGTTAGAAAACTGCAGAACAGTTACCTTAAATGGACATGAACCATTATATTCCAGAAACGGGAATTACAATGAAAACCCCAAAGTGAAAATGATCAGGATATACTATTGATGATACGTTTATTCAAAGAGTTGCTATTTGAATACCTTACAATAGCCTTTACGTCAAAAGCATAAGCAGAGTGTAGAAATTAGGTAAAAGAGGATGAATCCAGAATAAGTGGTTTAAGAACCCCTGAGGCAAGACAGACAACAGCATGTCCAGGGTGTGGGAGATGCAAAGTAGGAGGAAAATTAAGTCACCTAAGTTCATGGGAAAGGAAGGAGCAATTGACCTGTCAACACACACACACACACACACACACACACACACACACACACCCCCTATAGTTATGGTTACTGCAACGATAGAATCAAAGCAGTTAAGTGGATTGACACCATTTCTAACAGCATGGAAGTCTGGATTATTGCTATTCTACTAATTGTTAGTGTAACTGTAGTTATTAATTATTACTGATAAAATAAGGTGCATGAAGATGATCCTTCTCCAGGAGTGAGCTCTACTCATGTTCCCCAAAGTGGGCAGGGTGAGTAGGACCAGAGCATACCAACTTCCTACTGTGGTACAAAATGTAACTCTATGAGAAAGACTTCTAGTCACCTTCGCACTCAGACAAGGGGCCCAGGAGAGACCACATAGTGGGAAGGCATCGCTTCTCTGCAGGCTTGGAATTCACCCTGGGAACTATTATCTCCACCTGTTGCTTTTAGCATGGAAAGTCCTTGAATAAAATACTTGACTTGGGGTAATGTTGCTGGAAAAAATATGAGATGCTCAATTAAATTTGAATTGCAGAGAAACAACAAATAAAATTTTAGTTATGTCTCAATTATTACATGGGACATATTTAAACTGAAAAATTATTCACTGCTTATCTGAAATCAATTTTATCTGGGCATCTTATATTTTTGTCTGCTAATTCTAAAGAGAGGCACACAGAACTTTTTGTAACTCGCATCCCACAAAATGCAAAAAAATAATTATTTGGTTTTTAGAGAACCTTAAATTTATTGTTAAGACCCTTATATACCCATATGTTCAGTGAAATAATAGGAAGGCAGCATAGCAAAGTGTTTCCTTGTGGGCTTTGCAGCCTGATGATCCCAAGTTCAAATTTCAACTTACCTGTCCCTTCCCTTGGGCAAAACACAACTGGCAGATAAATAAACTGAAGCTTAAAGAAGTTATTGATGATGACTTCATATTTCATAGTTTATTGTGATAAAATTAGATAAAATATATAGAATGCTTAACACAGTGCCAGACATAGTATAGTTAATTGACTTATACATCCTAAGTGCTGTTGTTATTATAAAATACATGGACGATTGAATTAAAAGAAACCCTTATTTGGGAATATTTCTCAGAACTTTGTATTTCTGGTGCTATTTTACTTAATATTACTATATCTCTGTTTGTCTATATCCTACCAGCTAGAAAGAATGTTCTATGTGAGTTTAATTTGTAATACTGACAGAGTCTCATAGGTTCAGAATGCCAGTTGAGGCCTTTGGTGTAGGAAAACAGAAAGAAGCTATTAGTCATTCCAGGAGAGTCAAAGTATATGGTGTAGAAAGGGTGGAATTGGAGTAATTATGTTCCCACTGCATAGTTTCATATAATGCCTCCAGTTAGCCTGCGGTCCCACGGCGATCCCAACACCCCACCATCAGGTTTCCCATGCTCTTTATAGCCCGTAAGGAGACCTTAAACCAAATACTTTCCGGAGATTTAACAACATAGTACAACCACTCTACTGAATTGCTTCAGGAGATTGTATTTATATCTACATAGAGAGAAAGAAAACACAGACACATATAATACGTTATTCATGGGAGACTGGGATATGTGGATGGGAGGATATTCTAAAAATACATTTACTTTATTTGAACTGTATTTAAATGAATGGTTACCCCCCAATTCTCTTTCAAAGAGAAAAAGGAAAAGTACTAGGGCACGCATGCAGCAGTGGGAGGCATGTGGCTGAAGGCCTTCTTAAGGCTCTCAAGCAGGGCTTGTGTCCTCTGCACCCCTGGGTCCGTTGTTTGTGACACAGAGTTCAGCATGCTATGGTGCACGGTGTGAGATAGGGGAACAAATATATGAAATATGTACTGAATAAAAGGTTGGAGAGTGCCAGCTGATGGAGAAGGAAGTCCCTTTCTTTCATTGTAAAACAAGCCCCAGGTCCCGCCAGGACAAAAAAAAACTTTGAAAAGAGGAGCACCCATGGGTTACTCTGTGCTCATTGGGAGGAGGTTCCCACCTTCTGCTTTTTTACAAGCAGTTTAGTGAGTTCATTATTGCTGAATTTATGGTTAGAACAGTGATTCTCAGTCGGTGGGGGTGGGCAAAGCAGAGACTAGGCAGTTTTTAAAAGTATACTCGGTATTCTGATATTTCATATTTAAGGAAAGAAAGCCTTCATTTTGTCATAATCACAATAGCAAGTAAAACTAGGCCAAAGTCTTTCTTGACTAGATGGATGTACAAAAGAACTGGATGGGTGCAGGGTTGGAGATGGGAACTGTCCCCAAGGAGAGGGTATCAAAGTATCCTTGGGAGGAGTGACATTCTGGTCTTTGAGAAAGAAGCAAGAGTTAAACAAGGTTATGAATACCAGGCTAGAAGTATTCATATGAATACCACTGCATGGTTGGAAAGAAGCCACACAAAGACTCGGAAGGAGAGTAGGGGGGTCTCTGCTGGAAGGGCAGGGGTTACGGGGGGTGGGGGAACGGTCAGTCGGGGGCCACAGTGTTGTTATTGCCTTTGGGAGATAATTGAGAAAATAAAGGACATACTTGACAATATTGAGCAAACTTCCCTGAGAGGAGAAAACTGGAATTTATCTCCTGGTAACTTGACTGGGTGTGGCTGTTGTTGTTGGCTCCTTCAAGAAAATCAGTGCCCCACAAGCCGCATGAGCCAATGTACCCACACTGAAAAAACCTACTTGCTTAAGAGAAAGAAAAAGCACTATGAACTATGAACTACACTAGTTCTGAGGGACTTTTCCTCTAGATTCCTTTTACTATTGATATGTGAGCCCATGCTCCAGCACATAGCCAGCCACCCAGCCACTGAAGGATTACAGAATGTTTGTTGAATGACAGTTTAAATCACTCTCACTATCTGCTTTCTTTTTCCTTATCTTAGCCCCTTACTTTGAAAAAAGGTCATGTAGAATCATAGTAAGATTTCCAGTCACTGGCCTGGGCCATCATTCTATATTGCTGTTCAACAGAGCAATTATGTAATTTGAATCCACTCATGCAGTCATTATTTCATTCACTTAATATTAATCCAATGAGCAGGTTTGGAGCCTTGCCACATACAGAGCAATAAAGTAGGTGCCGGGGGGACAGAAAGAAGACAGAGTGACATCCCTATCTTCAAGGACTAAACAACCTAAGAAAGAAAAATATATGCATAGCCACTATATAAAGCAGAATGAATCAATGTTCTGTAAGAATAGCTATAAGCTAAGTGCAATGGGATAATGTGGAAAAAATATTGCTCTTCAGCTAGACCAGGAGGACACGACTACCTACTCATCAAACACCAAAAAGTTTCCTGGAAACATTATTTCAGAAGGACCAGAATTTAGGAGTGTTAGTAGTAATAATAATAGCATGCTTTATAACTAACACTCATTATTTACCATGTGCCAGACACTAGTCTAAGCATTTTCCATGAGTTATTTCCTTTAGCCCTCATGACAACTCAATGAGACTGATATAGTTATTTTCTCATTTTGTAAACCTGGAAACTGAGGCATAGAGGATTTGCCCCAGCACCCTAGCTACTAAGGAGTATCTAGAAAAAGGTAATTAGGTAAATAAAACCAATTGACAGAATAATTTTAGTCAGTTTTGGTAATTTCTTAAAAACGAAGATAAATGAAATGCCATGCCACACTTGCTAGATGAGAAGCATAAGTCGCATAAAATTTTAGGATTACCAAAGATTGGGATAACTTTCCTTCCTGCCCAGTTCATTAAATTACTTTTAAACTACGATGCAAATGGGAAAAACACTTAACACTTATTGACTTCCACTATGTCCCCTGAACCTACATGTATTATAGTGAAAAGTATACCCATTTTACAGATGAGGAAATTGAAGGAGATGGTAAGCACCTTGCCTAAGGTTTCCAAATTTCATTCTCTTTTCCCAGCACATCACTGGGTCTCCCTGATAGATGTTTTTCTTTCTTTCTTTTTCTTTCTTTTTAAACTATAGAGTTTTCTTGTAACCTAGTCTCCTTTTATAATCATGTTCTAATATGTTTTCTGTACATGATACTATGGTCTACCTTAGAAGCTTCTAATTTAGAGTAATAGATAAGAATTTGAAACAAAACCACCTATACCAATACATGGACTATCTTACAGAATTTATTATAAAATTGCTGGAAAATAATGAATACTATTTTCTATAGTTCCAGAGTTCTCTTAACCAAAAGAAGTTTTTTTTTTAATTGTGGTAAAATATACATAACATAAAATTTACCATTTTAACCATTCTTAAGGGCGATTAGGTATATTCACATTGTTATACAGCTATCACCACCATCTGTCTCTAAAACTTTTTCATCTTCGCAAACTGAAACTCAAAACTCATTAAATAATAACTTCCTCTTATCCCCTTTCTCCAGGTCCTGGCAACCACCATTCCTCTTTCTGTCTCTATAAATTTGACTGCTCTAGGCATCTCATATAAGTGGAATCTACAATATGTCCTTTTGTGCCAATATTTGTCCTTTTTGTTCCTTATTTCACTTAGCATGATGTCCTCAAGTTTCATCCATGTTTTAGCATGTGTCCAAATTTCATTTCTTTTCAAGGCTGAATAATATATAATTATCTGTATATATCACATTTTGTTTATCTATCTATCTGTGAACAGACATTTGGGTTGTTCCTACCTTTTGGCTACTGAGAACAGTGCTGCTCTGAACACTGGCGTACACATATCTGTTTGAGTCCTTGCTTTCAGTCCTTTTGGAGATACACCCAGAAGTAGAATTGTTGAGCATACAGTACAGACAAAGTTTTAAAACTCAGATTCTTATAAAGGCTCAGCAAAAAATGACTGGTCAGTAAAAGAAACACAACCTATGGGTGATAGGGCCAAAGCATTAGGAGAGGAAGGGGTGCCTCTTCCAGAGGGACAGCCGTCTTTGCGTGTTGCCAGGTTTTCTGTTTTGTTTTGTTTTCCAAGAAAAGTCAGAATCTGGATTCCTAAGTGAAATTGCTGACTCAATTTTTTTAAAATGCCCTGTGAGAAGTACATTTGATGGTCCAAATTAGCCTGAGGGATGATTTCTGCAGTCTCTGCTTTACAACATTTGAAATTTACCTTTCTTCAAAGGCACAATGTGGGCGTCTAGCCAGACAGATGTGCTATGAATCCAGCTCTACTGCTTTCTAGCTGTTTGACTGTCGGCAAATTTGTTCCTCTTTCAGAGGCTCCATTTGTTTGATTGAAAAATGAACAAAAATGTATTTGTCTTGCAAGATTGTTGTGAAATTTAAGGGAAGTAATATAAGCTGCCTAACCCAGAGTCTGCCCTCCGTTCTCTCTCTTCTGTTCTTCCCTTCTCTCCCTTTTTCTTCCACTATCTATTTTTATCTATCTGCAATTAAAATATCAGTCTATTTTTTATCTAAATTTTTACTGATTCTATAAATTTGATTATTTTCAACTTTTGCTTACAAACTTGCTGATTAGCCAACATTAGATAAGGAGACTGTAGTTTAGTTCTTATAATCATTGTATCTCTAATGGTTCTTTAAATATAGCCTTTCCCCAGCAGTAGGATGATCTGAGCAGTTAAGAGAAATAAGTTTTTCTAAGAAAGCTAAATAAAAAACAACACTTAAAAAAATAGTATCTTTGACATAGCAAAGACTATAAACTTTTTTTTCTTTCACAATTAAATTCTCAAATCTGACTTGTCACAGTTTCTTGACATATGTAATGCCCCCGACTCTCTTCTCCTTGAGGATTTTTTCTTGCTCAAAGTAACCATATACATATAATGATGGTGAGACATAATTTTCAGATATTTTATCAATTAGAAACCATTAAAATCAGATTGCCAATACATGCCTTGAGTTCCAAAACTTAGCATTTCCAAACAATTACTTATTTGTTTTTTAAAACAAGTAAATCTGCTAGCTCATCTCTATACATTGACTTCATAGAAGAATATTTAAATATCTACTCTAATGTTTGCCAAAGTGCAGCATTCTTTTTTCAATTGTTTCTCATTTTTGCTTCTAGTGTGGTAAAGTTAAGTTCTGGGAATTGGTTTACTAAAGGGAAGTTTAAACCACAGATGTTTGTAATTCCAACTTAAGTTTCCCATCAAAGTCTTAATGAAATTCAGCTGCCAGCAGTTCGGCTCTGAATCTCAGTCTTTCTATCATGAGAAACTTGGGGAAAACAGCATTCCAAGGCTGAATGGTAGTGGGAAAATGTTCATGTATAAGCCCAAATCCTCTGTGTAAAGAAAAAATATATAAAGAAACAAATTCTGTTTAAAAAGAAAAGCAGAGAGGGATAGTCACATGTACTTTGAGTAATAAGCAATACTATCCTCTCTTCACTTCCAGGACTTTCTTAGTTTATGTGTTATATTTTGGTGGAAGCTGAAGATCTAGTGTTGACCTAAATGGAGCAAAGTATCTTCATTCATGAGAACTGATGAGTTGGAGAAACTCCATAAAATTAACAGCTTCATCAGCACAAGTCTCTTGCAGACTAGACCACTAATCCATGTTGTATACTACAGCTGAAAGGGCCCTTGAGCATAGTACAGATTTTGTGTATGAATATTTATTTTGAAATTATGCCCTCCATTAGCTGGAGTGGCATGATTACTTTAAAGGAAATCAGAGAGTCCGGAGATCAAACGTGTTTTCACTAAAACTCACCTTAAACGTGACTATTACATGCAATACTGTTGTCTGTTTACAAAGTGAATTGCAGCATGGCATGCTGAACTAAGCAGCTCTGTAACCAAAGGAATGCATAATACAGACTCCAGCAGAAGGCAAGAGAAATGTCTAGTGAGCCTTATACTGTGAGATGCTAGGGCTGTAGAAGCATTGAAAATCACAGCAAGAGCCAGAGCACATATTCGGGGTCTCGGGTTTAAATTGTGGCTGACTTCTTCTTTCACAGCAGAGTTATTCCATGGTGACTTTCAATCTTTATAACATAATGTGTGTGTTTCCCTTCGACCAACATTGATACAATTTGACAAGGGAGGAGCGCCCAAAATGTTATCTCCCTTCCTGCTGATATGACATGAGTCCTGGGGGCAGTAGAGTGGTTCTGTCATCTGTGATTCTGTCAATCTCCAGGTCACAGGTGATGTGCTAAATGCCTGTGATTTTGGAGACTGAACAGAGTCTGAATGCCTAGAGATGGGCCAGTGTTTGTGGTACATGAATAATTGCCTCATTCTGTTTTGTTCCCTTGGAATCGTTGTCTGTCATGATCAATGCCAATAGACACCCTGAAGTTCCATTCATAAGAGACAAGCCCTGAAGCCTCTACTGCCGCACAGAATTCAGTATAAAAGGGGACCTGTTTGAATGCAGAGCCAGTGGGTGGTTATTATTGGATGTATAACTCGACTATACCTTACAGTGTGAACCATAAAATCAAAGGGATCATAGAATGTTAGATCTAGAAAGGGAGTTTGGAGATTCAACCCTGTCATCTTGTAGGTGAGGAAACTGAGTCTCAGGAGGGGTTCGGGGTTTTTCACTCAAGGGCACAAAGCTCATTAGCAGCAGTGCCAGGAACAATGTGTTCTGACCTCCAGCCTTATGTCCTTTCAAATTGTTTCAATGAACTTAATCATCCTTAGCTTTAGAACTAGAGATCATTAAGTAAATATAGATATAGATATACATATACATATACATATACATATACATATACATATGGATATACATATAGATATAGATATAGATAGATGGATAGATATAGATAGATAGATATAGATAGATATAGATATTTGAATACTGAATATATACACGTATGTGTATATATTAAGAAAAAAATACTTCTAATATGCTATTATCCACTTTACTCTTTATTGTTTCTATTTATCCTTAAATTGATTTATCAGTAGGACAGTTTCACAGAATTAAGCGAAGTGGGACAAGCACTAGACTGCAAGTCTGGAACTAACTATTCTGGTTCTTGACCATGCCACTAACAACCAGATCAGCACTATCAGTTAAAGGAAATTTAATAATTCTCTTTACCTCCTAGGGCCTCAATTTCTACAGATTAAAAAGAATAAAACATAACAAAACAAAAACAAGGTTACTTCTAGCAACAAAGTTCTATAATTGTCTAATAGAACCAAATTTTTACTAACTAAAGGAAAACTGGCTTAAGAACAGAATCACTCAAGTCACAGCTGCTGTCCTAGTTAGAACCTCAAGATTTAGGAGTCCAGAGCCTGAAGAAAACATAGAATCCTGATCTGGTGGAGGGGCTGGGGTAGGAACACTTTAATGGAGTCCTTTTTCCTGCTTTCTTACAACTCCAGCTGCAGGGTTGAGGATTGTTTACAGACCAGAGCACTGATCCAGCCATAGACATAAGCCTTTTCAAGGTGACACACCAAGGAGGCTTCCCAGACAGCATTAGCTGTAGGCACCTAAGCATATCCAATGGATGTCAATGGTCTCCCACGCCAGAGGTCCTGGGTGCTGCCATCTGCCTTTTTCAGACCCTCAAGGATGAGTCTAACCATGAAGGTCCACAGAGAGAAACAGGAAGGATGACAACAGAAGAGGCGAGGGACATGGAGAACTACTGAAAAAAGACTCACGTCAGTATGTCTCATAACAGTTAAGTGGCACGTGTCAGGGAGTCCAGAGAGGAGAATGTGTTTTGACTCAGTGAGGAAAGGGAGGGAAAGCTGATGACAGATTATTGATTTATTATAAACATCAACTAAATCACTGCACTATGGTATACACATTACAGCTGTCAACTGAGTCTTCACGATAAGGTAAAGAGGAAGCCTAACTTGATGCTCGTCTCTATATTGGGCAGAACTCAACGTTTGGAAGCAAATATATTCAAGGACCTTTCAGGAGATCAGAATTGTCACCGTGTGAAGGAGTCTGCCCCGGGGTGTGAATGCCCTGACTATTGCCGGCTACCGGGAAGAGGGGTCTAACTTGTGGTATCTCAAAGTATAACCCGAGGATAGCAGCGCCAGCAGCCCTGGGCTCGTGTTAGAGATGCAGACTCTCAGGTCCCACTCCTGAATCGGAATCTGCCTTTTCACCAAATCCCCAGGCTGTTCACAGTATGAGAAGCCTCTAAAATGCAGCTGGGCTTGAATTTTAATGGACTTAGGAGAACATGAGAATCCAGAAAAGGGAAGATTTTTTTGATATACTGTAATTACAGGGAGGCCTAAAATATAAAACCAAATCATGGCTGTGAGAGGCTAGTGAGGGGGCTCACAGGCCCACCCAGGTATTAGCCCTTGGCCTGAAATTTTATACTTTAAAATAAAGAAAGGAAGTGAAGGGAAGAGAAGGAGAGAGAAGGAGCTTCAAAGCAAACTGCTGCTTTGAGGCATCTGAAGAAGCTGAGAAGGTAGTGTCACTTCCTGGCCTGTCGTAGTAAGTGCTCAGGAAGGGGTTTTTAAGGAAAACATGAAATAATAGGGAAGGTTTTCTACTTCCACCTACTTCTCAGCATCCGTAGCTTAGAAATAGGACTTGTGGAGACTGTGTCCTTGAGGGGAGGCAGAGGAAGAATTTATTTGTAGAATCTGCTTGAAAATAGGTGTGTCTCTCAGACTCCTCAGGAAATAGTGGGATTGTGTAATGTTTCTCTTGCTAACAAGGAAGGCTTTCTAATTCACGATAATGTGTCTTTAGGGAGTGAAGAATGTGGTTTGTGTCCTAGACTGGAAAGATAATGTTAAGAGATATGAAAGAGCTAGTTCCCCACAATGAAAATACCCCAGGCTAGTCCTCTAGCTGGTACTTTTCTAGAAGGATTGAGATCCACAGAAAAGTGCTCTGAAGTCAAGGTCTATGCCTCCTCCTGCGTCAGAGGAGGCATTGCCATTCTCCTGGCAGACTCCAGGTCTCCTTGATTGAGCTCCAGCCCTGAGAGGGCCTCTGGCTATTTTATAACAGCCTTAAAGAACATCTATTCTGGAACTCTTTCAGGATAGCTAACTGGATGATTTCGAAGATCCTTTTAGTTTTAATTCCCAAGCCCTTGATAAGCACTGTATCCCTGATGCTGTGTCCTAGGCATTGTTCTAAGCACTGTGTGTTTACTATTAACTCATTTGCTCCTCATAACAATGAGGAAGGCACTGCTATTAGCACCATTTTACAGATGAGGAAACTGAGTCATATAGAAGTTGAGTAACTTACCCGAAGTCACAGTTTAAGATATGTGGCTCTAAGCTCTTAATCTTTGTCCGATGATGACCCTTTAACATCTGTCTTTAAATCTCAGAGTGCCTCAGAATAGCTGAGCTACTAGGGTCCCCAGTGTCATCCAGGATTTCCAGAGTGGTCATAGTAGTCAAGGAGTCTCTAAAGAACATTTAAATTTGTGCTAAGCATTAGTCATTTCAGTGGAATCCTGAGTTTACTTTAGGGACTTACTACTTAAAAGAACTTGATGGAAGGATAAGGAAAGAACTTGAAATGTAGTAACAGCAGGACCTCAGGAGAAATGATTAGACAGAGTATGTCAATCATAGGAAAACTGAATGAAGGTTTTGAAACAGTTAACACTTAAAAAATTTTTTTCTATAAATGACAATATAAAAAGAAAGGGAGTTTAGCAACAGAAAGAATTCATCGGGCCTAGAAGAAACAGGCTATTAACTGCCTTCTTAGAAATTTTTAACCAGTATATAAAATATCCAAATAACTTATGTCATGCATCGGTAATAAGTTAGTTATTCATTCAGCACATAATGATTAAGAGTCAATTGCTGAGAGGCATCATGCAAGGCACTGATAGTTTCGTGTGGATCAGAGCCTGATAGTCTCTGCCCTCCTGGACTAGTGAAGTACCACTTGTGAAGCCCATTGTTAACCTAGGACAGAGGAATGTATTATAGTAGTGGTCCTCCAAATTTTCATGCCCAAGAATCTACAATTCCTCCTATTCCTCTAGCCTCATGTTTTGCAGTATTTTGCCCACTGTATTAGTTTACTAGGGCTGCCATAACCTCAGACTAGGAGGCTTAAATGACAGAATTTATTTTCTCACAGTTCTGGAGGCTAGAAGTCCAAGATCAAGATGATGTCAGGGTTGGTTTCTGGTAATGCTCTCCTTCTGGCTTGTAGACGGCCATGTCTCTGGGTCCTCACATGGTCTTTCTTCTGTAAAGAGAGCCCTGGTATCTCTTCCTCTTTTATAAAGACACCGGTTGTATTAACATAAGACCTTACCCTTATGGATTCTCTTAGCTTTTATTACCACCTTATGGGCCCTGTCTCCAATACACTCACACTGGACATTAGAACCTCAACGTATAAATTTGAGGAGGGGGGGGCAGTGACATAATTGAGTCTATAACACCTACCAGGTGTTACTAAACAATTACTCATTTTTTAATGAGGGAAAGTAATTTGTAACTGCAAAAGAGAGCTTCTGATAAAATAAGATAATCAGTGTTATCCCTCTGTACTAACTTCAACTAAAAACAAAACAAACACAAAAATTTATCTTTTCATTTAGTAAAATAGGAAAATATTACATCAAGTCCTATATTGTCACTTTGTATTCCTTAGGTGTACAGGGACATTTGATTGATCAGCATCAATACATTCTCTGTACCTACTTGACCCCTTTTACCCCATCTACCTCTCCCCTTCCCCCACTCCTCTACCCTCTGGTAACCACTAGTCTATGGGGTCTATGTCCATGAGTCTCAGTTTGCTTGTCCTGTTTGTTTGTTGCTTTTAGGTTTATATCCCACATGTAAGTGATATGCGATTTTCAACTTTTTCTGACTGGCTTATTTTGCTTAGCACGATTATGCCAAGGTCCATCCATGTTGTCGCAAATGGCAGTATTTCATCACTTCTTATGGCTGAGTAATATTCCATTGTATATATGTACCACAGCTTCTTTATCCAATCATCTATTGTAAGACACTTTGGTTGCTTCCATGTCCTGGCCACTGTGAATAATGCTGCTATGAACATCAGTGTGCAAATATCTTTCCGGATATGAGTTTTCCAGTCTTTAGAGTAAATATCCAGTAGAGGGATTGCTGGATCATATGGTAGAGTGGTGACAGAAAGAAATCTAACTATGGGAGGTGAATACACAATGTAAATATATATGTGCCTTACTTTTAAAATGTACAGTTGAAATTTACTGGATTTTGTTACTCAATGTCACCATCAAAAAAAAACTTAATTAATTAATTAAAAATTAAAATAAAATGTATAAAAAAGGTACCTACTATCTTTTTTAAAGCAAATGCGATGTTTCCTACAAAGATGAATAAAACAGAGTCAAAGAGATAAAACAAGTACACCAATAGTGTAATGCAACTAAATTGATATGTTATAAAAACTTTTAGAGGGTTTAGAAGGATGTTTCACTCCTAGTGGGAAGTTCACAAGTGATTTCATGGGAGAGGTGACATTTGAGTTGAATCTTTAAGACTGAAGAAAATTTAAGCTGAGGAGACTAGATGAGTAAAGAAAAGACAGAATTTCTCCTAGAAAGGCATGTGGTCTCAGTGGTGGAAATGGATAACAAGGAGCCATTGAAGATTTCAGAGAGGAAAAGAAACTCCACATTAATCTGGAAACAGGCTATTGGATGGATTGGGCAGTAGGCAGCAGAGCCTAGAGTCAGAGTAACCTCTGTCACGCTTTGGCAATTGTTCAGGTGAGAGAGTCGGGTCTTAATTTGGATAGTGGCCATGATCTGAAAAGGAGAGAACAGATACTGAAGTCATTGTGGAGATTCCATCAAGAAGACTTGCCATATGTTTGGAGAGCAAGTATAATGGAGAGGTCAAAGGTGCTACTGGTATTTGTAGACATGTATTACATTACGGGGGAGGGAAATCTCTTCAGAAACCTTTTAACTTAAGATCTACTAAATCAGTGTCTTTTACGCTGAGGCTTCATGGAAATGCCTCAGGTAATTTGGGGTGAGGGAGGCTGAGCAGCAGGAAGTTGGAGCTCTGCTTCCTTCAACCAGAGCTTCTCTTTTTTAAAAAATGTGTTTTATAGATGAATTTCACATGACATTTCACTGGGGAGAAAAATAAGATATCTTAGCTCTAAAATGTTTGAGAACCCTTAAGCTGGGAGATCCTGAGTTGATAGTCTAAGTAATGACAGATCTCCAAAATGTTATTCAAAATCTTGTTCAAACCAAGTGCCTTTGAAGCATTTTCTCAGGAGCACACACACCTGCCTCAGGGCCAGTACATGGTGCTGATGGCACAGAGCCGCTGATGCTCTGATATCTCTGCAGCAGCTGTAAACATGAGCTAGCAATCTCTAAACAATTGGTGCTCTCCTGAGAGCTATTTTTATGCTTCCTGTTCCCTGTCTGATATTTTTGGCCCTTTCCTAGGAAATTAGGAAATTCCACTTTTGTCTCAGTTATTACCTGGGAGTGCTGAGAAAAACAACGAAGGAATTTTAGAAAGAGATTAGGGTGTTAAGATTGCTGATATTTTTTTGGTCAAGTGTTTGCTTGGTTCTTATTGGGGTGAGAGAGGCTAGGCAGCAGGAAGCCGGAGCTCTGTTTCCTTCAACCAAAGCATTTCTTGGTTCTAAATCAATTACTCCATCACCATAAACATCATCTCATCCTAAAACCTAAACCACAGTTTCTTACCTGCACCCTGAGCTGAAGAAATAGTTGCTATTCTTTCTCTTCCCTCTCTCAACATACTATTACACCTATCTGTGGTTCTTTGTCTCCAAAGGCCAAAATGCTTCCACTATGAATGTTATGTCTATTAAAAGGGAGAAAATGAATATTAAAACTGTATTTTATCTTTACTTTCTCATTTGAATAAAAAAAATAGCACCTTAAGTGTTTCACAGTTTTATAAAGGCAAGCTACAGCATGTTTCATTTTGCTTTATGACATATATGCAGAACACCAAGGGAGAATTGATCTTTTGTTGGATTAAGAATGCTTCCTTTATCTCTCTACCCATAGCTTGAAGCATTCAGCTTTTAAAAAGCTATTGATATTGGACAAATGTTATTCATAACTGCCAAATATTAAAATTTCCAATGACTACTAACTTAGTTGAAAAATAACATTAATAGTTATAAAGCTTTCATGATTTACAAATGTCGTCCTACATATTTCCACCTTTATTCTCCATAACCATCTTACAAACCAGATGGTTGTTAATATAATTTATGAAAACATGGGGATGTTAAATCATTTGCCCAAAGTCTCATAGCATGTAATCTTATTGAAACAACAGGAAATTTTACAGAATTCCAGAACGTTAGCATGGGAAGAACCTAGAAATCATCATATCACTGATGTCATTGAAAGAGAAGGAAACTGGAGCTGGAAGTTTAGTCACTTCCTCAAGGTCCTGCAGCAGGTTTTTAGAACTGGAACCAGAACCAAGTTTCCTGGCTCTTGGAACAGTCTTCTTGCCTTACTGCATCACATACCATGGATGCCATTACCAGAACAAATAATAGGGGTGAGAAACACCTGGTGATCTGTGTGTTGGGACATTAAGTTGGATGAGACAAGAGCGTATCCATGTTTACCTTCTCGTTATGTCTTATGTCACCATCTGTGCTTGAGTCCTAACTAATTTAATTTCTAAAATATTGGAAATTCTCTTGGCCTTTCGGTCAATATATTTATCCCAATTGTGAATTTAACTTATAATCACCATTCATAACTTTTTTTCATTTCAAAGATTTTTGTTTTGGGCCCACATGGCTATTGATCCCTTAAACTATGCTTTCAGCACCTATACTTAGAAAGTTTTCATTCAAGTGCAATAAGACCTTAGAATTTCTGGCTAGAGTTTTCTGATAGTCATATAAAAATAAACACACACCTCTGGGATCTTAAAAGGAAGAAAGAAAAAAGATCTACTTCAAAAATGAACAACACTTTTGTTTTAAAACAATTGAACTAATTTTAAATATTCCCCAACTACATCATGTCTGCTATTTCCCCTATACATAGTCATCTTTCAGATTTCCACATGACTTCACGAATTCAAGAAACTTTCCTATCATGTAGCAGAGCAATCGCAATATGAGAAATTAATGAAGAAAATGAAATATGTGATAGCACCAAAGTGGTCTACTCTGGCAGTTGTACCCCACGGAAACCTTCCCAACCAGCCTTATAACAATTCTCAGTTTCAGCATCTTCATTTTATTTGTAGAGCTTTTTCACTGCTGATTTCAGAGCTATCACTCAGCTCTTCTAACAGCAAGGAAATACATAATGCCTGTTTCTCAAAGAAAGTCTGCCAATTCCCAGTCAAACTACAATTAGTGAAATCCAGGGACTGCCCCATGAATAACATCTGCTTAGATGTGCCCTGAGTCTAATAGAGGATAAGAAATAAGGGTTTAGGCAGGAGGAAGCAGGGGAAGGAGGGCAGTCCCTTGTGGTCAGCAAAATTGGAAGGTCTTTGGAAAGCAGACAGACAGCTCTAACCTGCTGCTCACTCAAAGGTTCATTTTCAAAATGACAAGCAGCAACATCCCTGTTCTCTCCTCTTAGTCCCTGATGTGAGGAGGTTCCTCAATACAGTGAGAGTAATACAGGATATAAGCTGGTAGAAATCGCTTTGTAGATCAGAGTAATAATCTCTATGAGGGAATGATAACACTCTTTATAAGGTACTTAAGATCTCTGGGTTTTATTGAAGGGCTGAGTTCTTTTACTCTCAAAGAGTATTTGTGATTATTTTGGCAGATGAAGCACATTTTTCCTGTAGCCTGTGTTTTTGGACCTGCAATATATCAAAATGTTCAGTGGAAATAAGCGTTTTGGGTTTTTTCTTTTTTGGTAGAAAAATTTTTTGTCTGCTCTTCTATTTGGTTATTTTGAACACTAACAAGTATTTGACTCTTTTTTAGTTTTAAGACATTATAGCTTCATCTCGGATTATTTTAACTGTTTTGATTTTCCTTTTATTATAATCTCTTTTTTCTAAATCTGCTAATATAATCTCTTGTTCATTTAGAAACTATGATTTCTCCTCAAAGTCATGAGTCAGCTTGGATTTCCTTTGAGCGTGGTTCAAATTACCTAAGAAATTTATAAATTTCAAAAAAAAAAACCAAAACACTAAAATAGTAGTGAAGCTTTAAATGGGGATAGTTTTGGGCTCTATTTCAGCTGCTCGATTACTGGGGTATTGATGATAAAGTGTCGAAAACCAAGCACACCAGGTTCTTGCTTTAATTATTGATAGGTTCTAAGTCAGTTAAATCAATCTTGTAGCTACTCAGAGAGCTACAAAACCAAGTATTTCCACCGTCATTGTTTTGCTCATCTCACTTTGGGCAAAATATATTACATCACAGAATAAGAGAGACTAAAGTTAAAATATTCTTTTTATATTTGAATAATAGTCTCTCTGTGCATAAGTAATAACTTGGAAATTATCATCAATTCCAAAATTCCTAACTTTTAAGCCACATGACAGTCACTTATGAATCCTGGTGATCACAAATAATTAATGAGGCTTCTAGGCATACCTAACATTTATTTCAGAGATTAAGGCATATCTCCAATATCATCTACAAAGTGTAGAGAGAGAGTGGGTACATTGCAAGCCAGAAGGTTGCTGAAGATGTCAAACAAGTTTAATTGCTGATTTAAACTAATCCTTCCAAAGAAAGTCCCAGCAAGTAGGAAAAATTAGTTCCATCTGGTGCCTTTATTGAAGTAGATTATCAGGAGTAAAGAATGTCTGCTTTAAGCAATTAAACAACAGAAGGAATATGTTTGAACCACTCTAACTTATGAGTGACTAAAAATATGCTCTATGCTTTCCAGCCTTTCAGCTTCAGCTTTCCTCCTTCCAGAAGACCCTACATAAATGCCACTCCCTTTGAAGAACCATTCTTGACCCCTACCTATGTTAAAAGTCATCTACCCTTCACTCAGCATTTCTCTGTGCCTCTCTACCACATACTACACAGTAAGTTAATTATGCAGCTTAAATGCCCCCCACTAAACTGTTGGAGGCCCACAGTGTCCAAGAGTCATCTTCCAATTCCCCAAATTGCCTGGCCAAACGCCTTCAGTATAATAAGTGCTCAAAAAAAATAATAACTTATGTATTCCTCAGTTATTTGTTGAATGCCTGCTTTGTGTCATGCCCTAAACTGCACTCCAGGTAAACAGTGGCCCATGAAACAGAGAGCCAGAATGAATATGTGACCATACCAAATACTGAAAGCCAAAATAGTACCGAGTATTGTTTGTAGTATGTGTACATTTGGACATTATTCTGTCCTATAATCTGATGAACGAATTGTCATTTGGCTTGGCATCATTAGTGAGCCATGGTGTTCCTAAGCTATTCGTCTCAGGAGCTCTGCACTGCGGGTGAGAATGCCTTTTAAGCTAAAAGCTTTGTCTTTCCCACTGTATATGGAAAAATTGACTATGTGCTTTCATGGAGAAGGTCTAGCTAAGAAATGTTTATATTGGAACAAGCCCCATCTCTAAATCTGGGCTTGTTGCTGAATGGTATTTTGTTTCCTTGGATCAGAGAGGGGTCTGGAAACATCTGTAACTAGAGTATTGTTTTAAAGTCAGCACAATTTTCCCCCCTCAAATGACAGATAACAGAATTACTTTAAATCAAACAGTCTCAGCCTTTCCCATCCATTTCCTTTCTCAAATGTGTATCATTTTGTTGTCATTAAACAGCAGTGCGTAGAATCGATTTGCAGCACCCTAGGAATTGCTACCTCCTTTGCAGTCATTCTCTTTTCACTTTAGTTTGTGTACTTTACCTTCACTCTTATAAACACTCTACAGAATAACTATCTGGATCACAACAATTATCTGAGCACAGAATTTAAAAGCGATAAACGGATAATATCAGATTATAAAGTGATTCTGAACCTAGGTTCCAGAATTTTACTAAAAAGAAATGTGCAGATTATTTATGCCATTTATGAATGTAAAACTGAATGAAATAAAGATTTAAATTAAACAGTATTTTATCCGAATCACAAAATGAAATCTTAAGGGAGGGAAGTTAAGGAGAAAAATCACAGGAAATAATTCCAAATAACATATGAAGGATGGAAATTCTGTGCCAATTTTGAATTTCATTCACGTTCTAAAAAGAATAGAAGTAGCTTATGATATCGTAGTTAAAATTTTGTTAGTAGAGATTTACTATTTGTTGGGAAAGTGGGTTTTTTGTTTGTTTGTTTGTTTTCTTTTAGTTAGTTCCTTAAATTAAGGAGCTAAATGTTCAGGATGATAATTCATTTGCTTTGCTTTCTGTAAGCATTTGGTGTTTGATGTATTTATTAATGAACTATTTGAAAATGGCCCTGTCATCAGAGTCCCTGAACAGACTATCATTCTGAAGTACTTTGATCTTGGCCTAAAGGTTCATTCTTCTGAGCCTTTTAGATGCTTAACACAGAGTAAAGATGTAAAATGTTTCCTTAATGAATTCTACTGCCCACGTTTTACAAATAAGAAAACTTGGAGTAGAGTCTCATTGTCATTTGTCTCATAAAATTTGTCTCATAAAATGCATCAATGGCAGCATGGAAGGTCAACACACGAACTTGTTTTGAGCCCATCTATGGGATCTGGCCTCCCTCAGTGTTGATGGATGAAGGTGTTAGTTTCATGGCCAAGTCAAAATTGTAGTGATAGTACAATTTATGGGTCATAGTTTTTCTGTTAGGTGGGACCAGACATGTGTCAGGCTGTCATACATTCTGCCTAACCAGACATCTGCTTCTGATTCATAAGGGGAAACACCTGCACACATGCTGGTGTATATTACACAAAGGGGCATCCTTTCCCAAGACCCATTGTCAGATCCTTCAATGGAACAGGGGAGGTGTCAGGAACACAGCTAGACATTATATGACCAGCTTCCACCGAGGGTTGCCTTCTCTAATGAGTAATTACATTATTTGCTTTGCAGTCCATTTCTATATGCAAACATAGAAACTGGTAAAAAAAAAAAATTTGAAACACCAGCTGTAAATTATTATATTTAAATTAAGAATAATTGCCATATGCCAAACCAAGTAATTATGGAGGGAGGGCTGAGGGACAATGTTTCCTTTCTCAAATGAGCCACACACAAAGCAAACCTGAGCAAAGCTTAAAAGTGTTTCCCCCTGCTTTACCCACCCCCACTTCTTCATCCCACTCCATTTCCATCCCCTTATCCCCATGCCTAGGAGTTGTATTAAGACTTTTTGATAATCATGGCACTAATCTGTGAAAGAAGGGAGATGGTGCTAATGGAATAACTTTAATGAGATTCTTGATAAATCTGATAACCATGAGCAGTTGATTTTTATCCCAGATGTGCCTAGGAAAGGCAGAGGTAAACAGTATGGACCTATTTGCAGCCCCAGAAGAGATGTGAGTTATAGCACAACCCCTACAATTCTCAACATGATTTTTCTTCTTCATCATCATCAAAAACTGCAGTTAGCAGAAGGAACACTAAGGGTGGTATCAACCTGCTGTATATAAATGACTTTCGATAAGCCCCTTACTTCTCTAGGTCTCAGTTTTCCCAAATTTAAAATGAGGGGTTAGACGAGGTAACCACTAAGATCCTTGTCAGCTCTGGCATCCTGTGATTCTGTAATGCCAAGATACATTCAATACATATTCATTAAGCACCTGCTATGCAAGGCGCTGAGGATACAGTGACAGAACAGACAAATCCAGTTTCTGTTCTTGTGGAGTTAAGTCTTCTGAAGAAAAAAGACAATGAACCAATAATGCAGGTGTCATTGCTGAGCTGTGTGCCATAAAGAAAGAGTTATAGCTCACTGAAGATCTACCATTTAAAACAGATAACCCTAGCACATATACGTCCAAAAGGAAGGGAAGAAACTAATAGCTACTGAACCCTTGCTATGTTCTTCTATTGGACTTTAAATGCACAATAGAAGATAATGCAGTGATCATTACTATTTTTTTCAGAAAGGGAAACCTAGAGTTAAACCTGAGACCTAGAGTTAAATAACCTGGGTAAGGTCACCCAGTGGTAGAGCTAGAACTGGAATCAAGATGATCTTATGTTTTCCACTGCTCCATATGTCTCCAAAGGATGTAACTCTAGGGAATTATGGCTGCTGTAAAGAACAGATTGTAGTGCCTCCCATCAAAGAACATGGGAGATAAATCAGGGAGGGCTAGAAGCTGGGGATATCCTAAATCCAAACATATCTGGAGGAGAAATTGATTCATTCCCTCAACAAATATTTACTGAATATCTGGCTGCCAGATGCAGAGTTGACAAATGGGTGCTTGAGCATGGATACACATGTGCATTTCTTTAAAATGCCAAAGACTAGATTTTCATCATATGTTGACAATTTTGAATGCAAATTCTAAAGAAAAAAATATCTAAAGGTATATGTTACTGGGGCAGGAGATGAGGGAGAGAATTTATAAACTATTAGGAGAAAAAAAAAAGAAAGGGAGAACACATTTGGAAGACAATTTCCCCCATGTATCAAATGCTCTTAATTTCCTTGATTTAACAATTAATTTACTGCATTGTATTGAGAAACTTTGAAAGGGATCCCACCTTTGGATACAAACCCTTATCTGTTTGGATTCCCTGAAAATATGCTGTGTCAACTGAATAATATGTCACTTTTCTCAGATTATTATAAATTATGACCAGAGTCCAAATATGTGAAGTGAAATCCATCTTTTGATCCTGAAATTTCAATCCCCAGATGGTTAGAATTCAATTTGTTAGCTCTTTTCAGTCCCTCATTAGCTATTCCAAAAATATGTCTTGTAAGAGGCATTTTTATCCATGCTTTGTCCTGACTATGGCCCCTAATGGAACTACTTAAAATTCTGTTGTCACCACTAAATTAATGTTCTGAATAATTACAGCTAAAAAGATCTTTTCACTTCAACAAAGAATACTTATCTCCCAAGGGCTGATTAAATTTAAATGAAATGCAAAATCGAGTTGAGGATGTTGGAGGAGATAATGAGTTGCGGTTATGGTTTTGCCTGCTGTTTTCAGAGTCTTACACCTGAGGAAGGCTGAAGAACAGAGCTCCCTGAGAGAAAAACCATGAAGGAGATGCACTGCTCTCCACTAATGAAGATAGTAAGAATTAGGGCCACAAGGAAGGTGTGATTAAAAAGAAGCAGGATGTAAATAATCTTAAACTTTTGGCCTAGCTTATTGCAATCCACATAGCCACAGCAATGTCTGGTATAACCTTTAATAATTTTCTAACAAAAGTTGACTTTGCTTCTGTTTCAGGGCAATTCTAATTGGCAAATTAACATTTTTAAATGAGCAACTTGATTATTTGAAAGAGGCGTTAGCTTAGGACTGAGAAAGAAAGTCAATCAGTTGTCATTTCACACATCTGCTGGACCATTCGACTAGTCCTCAGATAAAGAACTGGAAGGTCAATTATTTCCTAATAGTACTTGAGTTACCTCTCCTGCCACACTCCTGGGAATGAGGGTGTGCTGGTTGCTCTGCACCTACTACTGTTTATTCCCCCAAGATTCTAGCTCTGCCTGCCTGCCTGCCTACCTTCCTTGCTCTGCTTTCAGAGGCCAATCCCTGTAGATTGCAGCACTCAGGCTCCCTTGCTGAGCCAGAAAGGAAGAGAAGGTAGAGAGGAGGCGGTTCTGTCCTGTTCCCTCTCTGCCTCAGCACTGTTTCTTGGGCAAAATCTGTAACCTCCCCAAGACTTTAGTTCCCATGGTGGCCTCTCCTCCACAGCTCTGGCCTCTCCCTGGGTTAATGTAGCATGCTTTCTTTGCTTTTTGGGCCCCATGGGTAATAGGCCTTTGCTCTCATTGCTTCTCCATTTCTTGCTGCCTTAACCTGCCCACGCTTCTGCAAACCATCCATACATTCTCTATCTTCATTCTCCTCATTCGAGCCCTCCGAAGTGAATTCTGTTTCCTGCTAGGCCCCTGACTGACTGATTGACTATGCCAATGACACCCACCTCTTTCAAAATTCATGGCTTTTTCCATTTCCTTTCTGTGGGGGAACTCTTTCCAAAAGCATCTGTTGCAACCAGCTGTTTCAATTCACAAATTAATTTACTTTCATGTAAGGGAATAATAGAAAAAAGATTATACCAAAAATATTTAGAAAACTATAAGAACAAATTACTAAATTCCACAATTCGGCTTCATTTGGTTTGAACCACTGTACAATATTTCCCTAGTCCCCCTTTTCAGCTGCAGACTGGCTGGAGAGGGCAACCTTTAACCTGAGCTGGTGGGTCCCTCTACCATGTTCTGCCAGTCTAACCAGAGATGGTTGGGGCTTCCACTAATAGCTGTCTTGTCCCTGAGGAGACAGGACTCTCTGAGTTTGGACCCCAGTTCCCTTCTTAGAACAGAAAACCAGCCTGTTAACCCTCTCACTTGGATTTTAACATTTTAGTTTCTCAGGCAATGGGAAATGAGAGTATTGTGCACTATTTTGAGAATCTTTTACCTGTGCCTTAAGTTAGTAAGTCCCAACTAGAATAAATAAGCACCCCAAAAGTCCCCCAGGTTGGACAAGTAGCTTGATATATGCCTTAACTGAGACAGATACAGACATGCAAAAGGCTTCCACAGAGGATGAGGTTGCTGCTAGCTGTATGATAAAAAACAAAGGAAGAACAAATTAAATAAGGAATGTTCTTATGCTTATTACTGAACTGTGTATAATAATGGTATATAAAGTGAATAACAAGGAAGTTAAGGAAATTATACACAAGCATCTGAATCTATTGTCAAGACCACATTAGTCACTTCCTAGAGATGGTGTTTTAGAGATACCACCAGGTCCAGATGTGGAAATCTAATATCCAGACAATTTAAGTGGGATCTTTTGTTTTCCTTTCTTCTTCTCTTTTTTTTCTTTCTTTCCTTCTTTTTTTCTTTCATTCTTTCATAAATATTTTATTCCCTCTATTAGCTTAAGAAATAAAATAATGCCAATATAATTGAAGGTCATGTTCTTCAACCTCATTTACCCTTCTTTACCCTTAAACTGCCTGATTTCTTAGATTCCCATTCATTTCTTTATACTTTTCTTTGTATGCATGTATCCCTACACAATGTATTGCATAGCATTATTTTGCATGTTTTTGAATGTAATATAAATATTGTATTGTTTTGATTCTGCGGCAGGCTTTTTTTTTTTTCAATATTATAATTAAAAGGTTCACTCATGATTGGAGAGCTTCACTTGCGAGATTTGCTAAATTGCTCTCCAAAGTTTTTACATGATTTGTCCTCACTTGGTTCACTCTTACAGATTCAAATCTATTTTTCAACTAACATATTTTTAACATCTACTAGTTATTTGCTAATCACTCTTACAGGTAATGAGGATACAAAGATGAATAAGATACTCAAGTTGTTCACAGTGATTTCAGAGATACAGGAGTATAAATTAAAAATTATAATAGCATGTTCTATGTGCTCTAATGAAGTATGTGCAAAGTAACATGTGTGCACAGAGGATACACAGCAAAATCTGAGACTAAGGAAAGGATTCACAGATGTTAGAGGGGAGAAAGTCTCCCCAAGCCTCTGTGACAATGTGTGCAAAGTCAACATGGCCAAGAGAATGACATATTTGGGTGAGAGGGTAAGGAGAGAATAGGTGCTTTAATGGAGAAGAGGGAGCAGAGGTTGACCCTAAAGAAATAGGTAGGAGCTGGATTATAAAAGAGAAGCCTTGTGTATCATGCAAAGAAAAGTTATTTACTCGTATAGGCAATGAATAAAAAGCCAATGGGAGGTTTGAAGCAGAAAAGTAGTATGATAAGGTTTTTCTTTTTAATTTTGGTAATGAGAATTGGTCTGGAAGAGAGAAAATCTGATGACTAAGAGAGTAGAGTGGAGGTAATTATAAATATCCAGAAGCAAAACACCATGATCCTGAACTAAACTGTGGTATTGGGAACAAAGAGAAAAAATTATCCTGATAAATATCTCAAAGGTAGAATGTAAACTCTATGAGGTACCAGTGTACAAAGGGTGACAGGAGATGTGAACAGTCTAACCCAGGAACACATTGTGTGTAGAAAATTTAAAAACAATAATAAAATTTACTAAACCTCAGTCTGTTTTTTATTATCACCCTGTGCCAGCAATTCTAAACAATGTCAGTGACAAAATTCTCTTCCCTAAAAAATCTTGTCACCTAAGTTCTAAGCAGCTGCTGTGGTTACTGTCGAGTTTTAATAATATAACAAATATGTAAGCTTCAAATTAGCACATTCCAGTTATTTAACCTTTAATAAACATTGTATTCTACACAGAAATTAATTCAACAAACTTATAGGCCCACAATCCACCCCAGCACGGATAGAGGTATTAGTTTGGAGAGTAAATTTATAACAGTTCAGAATTATGTAAGGTCATTTCTAACTTAAAACTCTACCCTCTGCGGTACTTCATCTACCTGAATTTAAACCATAGATTTGAAATAAGCAATGATAGCACTGTGATTGTAAAAAGGAAGACACAGAACTTGAGTACTTAAATTGTGTGTCATTCTATGTGGAAACCATTCTCTGATCCTTGCAAGGTTCGCTCTTATGGAAGCATTTCCCAAAACTCCATTACTAAAAAATACATTAATGTAATTTAGAAGCACTAATCTATTACTATTTCCTTGTATGTTCTATAATTTTTATCATTAACTGAGATCTGACATAAGGAGAAAAACAGATTAGGGAGAGACTATAATAAGGTCAGTGTGGGACATATTCAATTCTTTGTGCCTATAGAGCTGAAAATGGACCTGTCTAACTAACAGGCAATGGAAACGAGAGTGTGGCATAAAAGAGTGGGATCAGGGATATGTAGAAAGATTTGGGAGTCACCAGAATGAAACTGTGAGAGAGATTGACATCAGGAATTGTGTACACAAAATGTGCAGATAGGAAAAAGGGAATAAGGAAGTTATCTTGGAGAACAACAATGGCGAGACAACAGAAGAAGAGGAGCAACCTTCTCTTCTGCCCTCCACCCCCCAAAAATACCATGAAAAATAAGCAAAAGAAAAATTCTAAGTGAGATTTGTCCTGGAAACCAAGAGAAGAGAGAATTTTATGGAGAGAATTCAACACCGTTAAGTACTGAAATGAAAACAAGTAATATTGGAAAAGCCAAGGCATAAAGACATCACCCAACAGTTTGTCAGTTTCAGTGGCACAGTGGAGGCAGAAGCCAGACAGTGGATAAAGGCACAGATTGGCATGAAGAAAGCAGAGCCAGTGTGATTGAGTTCTTACCCAAGAAGCTTGGCTGGGCGAAAGAGGGAAAAAATGAAGGCAAGCAGAGCTGTTGGAAGGTGTTCTTAGAATCTGAGCCCAGGGGACAAAGTCAAGGCTCATCCAACACAAGACCCATCTAATTGAACTCTGCCTCTTCTCACCCCTGTGGGTGTAAAGAGGTGGATGGTATGTGAAGGAGGGAGGCTAGGTGATGCAACAGGATCTACAGGTCACAGGTGTGTGGTTCTCAAAGCACAGCTAGAGGGCTAGTCCTTGCTACCTTCTCTGAGATGGGCAGAGGACATTAGGATGAGTCAAGATAAAGGTGAATTTTGAGAAGAGAAGTACTGTAAGATTTTCCACCCATTGGCCTCTATTTTCTTACTGAAAGAGGAAGCAAGATTATCTCCTGAGCATAAATGGGTACAGTAGAGGTTTGGAATGCATTTCTCCTTTCCTACTAATTCACAATGGCATTTCTTCAGTGATGCATAAACCCCTGGAGGAGAGTATAAGGAAAGAAAGCCATGTTCTGCCACTCACTTTCTGCTTTGTGTCTTGAGTGGTCCAGGGTGAGTGTAGCACTGAAGTGCATGTGGGTTTCACAAAACAGAAGCAGGTACATTTACTAATAGAAACTGCTGAAACACTCCAACCAGACAATCCACCCAAGAAAGCATTGCTGCCTTTCCTGAGCACACTCAAAAGAAGCCATTGTCAGTATATAGACAATTAAACCTCACAACTTCTTGTAAAAAGAAAAGGTAATTTTGGCAGACAACTGCACGACTGTGGGCCATTAAACGATAATGATCAAATTGTAATGTCTATAAAAAGCACTTAGCTCAGTGGCCGGTGTCTGTCAATAAATATTAGCTGTTATTATTCATAAAAACCCAGATGGAAATGACAGAGATGTCTGTCATTTCACAACATTGATTCCTGCTCTAAGTGGTTAAGGAGTCGTATCAAAATCCCCTAAATGCCTGTAGCTCTGATGTCACTTCTTTTTACGCGTTGTTACAGCTAGGCTTGTGGTCCGCATCTCTTCCTTTCTTGGAAATGTGTCCATGGCAGTTGCACTAGTAAATTAAATAAAACTGAGTCAGTTTTCAGATATTAAAAAAAAAAAAAAAAAATCTGGCAGAGGCTGTGTTGTGTAACCATAGCTTGGAAGGCAAGGAGTGAAAAGAACGAGCTACATGAGGCGATGTGAGGAGATCCAGAGCAGAAAGCCAGATGTTAGCAGGAGAGTTTTTTCACAACGAAAGGGCACCACTAAAGCTCCATTACGTTATATAAGTGGCAATTGCAACTATAAATGAGCAACTTAACTTTTCGAGGAGAAATTTTTAAAATTTTCATCTGTATTCATGAATGTTTTAGAAGGAAAATCTTTATGGCTTTAGGACTCTAAATTTTCTTGTTTGAGCCTTTTAGTTGTTATGCAACTAGAGAAAGCTATGTATTAGCAAGTGTAGTAAGTACTTTATCATAGTCTTTCGGTATCTAAATTCCAAATAAGTGTTTGATCAAGAGCAGAGTTTGATAACAGTATTTTGAGATCTTTGGGTGGAGCACTGGTTTCTGCCCCCAAGAGAATATGCATAAAGCTCAGAGTGCTGAAGAATGTCCACATAAATACAATGTAAATGCCATGATAAATACCTCTCCACTCTCCAAAATGGAGGGATCTGGTTTAACCTTGGTCAAGACAGCTCTGTACTCCTCAAAATTCCTTGGGACGTGAATCATTGTCTCTATCTCATTTGGCAATTAAATTGAGAGCTAGCCAAGGCATGGCAGACAGGGATCCTAAGCAATAACATGAAGGGAGCTCCAAGAGCTAACTAGGAGAAACCAGCACCCATGTTTGTATTTAGCTTACAGTCTAGCTTTTTACTATTGCCAGTCCTAAGAAGGAATACCTTTGAACTGAATAAACTTCTGAGGAATGCTGAAACCACTTTCCCAATCAGGCTATGGTGAAATTACTATCAAAATCTAAAAATTAACTTCGCCTTTTGAAATGCGGAGAATTTCAGTTGTGTAAGCAAGATTTTAAGGAGACCCAAAAATTAAAGGAAGATACATGGGTAATTCTCTCCATAGTCAAGTAAGACCAATCAAAAAGCCCATTTCTTACTAACTGGAGCACATTGCATAATACATTTAAGTTATTTTGACACTTTGAGTACGGTTTTGTATGTGAACAATCAGGACTTGTTAAGCCCTAAGTGAAAAAATGTAAAGCCAAAAGTTATTAATAGCTTAATTCAGGACCGTTTTGCACCCTAGACACTTTATCTTTTATTTTTATAGCCACAGAAAAAAATAGCTTGTGAGCTGCCTACCTATGTAATAAATTCATATATTCTCAGAAGTCGCTCCTCTCCAGCAAAAGCTCAATTGATATTTTTTGAATAGATTAAATTGACCTATTGGTCCCACTGAAGGTCCCTGAATAATATCTGATTCTTGAGTCTGCTCAGTTTTAAGCAGATGGACGTCAGCATTGTGCAAGACCCATAGACACAAAGCAAAGGCACACAGCTCTAGCTCCCAAGTAAGCATAACAGGCAATATTAAAGTGACTAAATTTTAAGCTGACTTATTTACTAAAACAAAAAATGGAATCCACTAAAACTAAAGCTAAAATCATTGCTGCCTGGAAACAAAAAAAAACCGTGGATTCGTAATGTACACAAGAAAACGAAAACCTAAGCTGGAAAACAAAGATAATTGACTGTGAGCAGTTAAATTCAAAGAATATTAATTTGGAAGTTAGCAATGACTCCAGACCAAGTGAATTCAGCGTTTTCATTTGTTTGTTTGTTCGTTTTTTAATGCTTTCTACATCGAGCCTCAGTAAATAAAAGCAAAAGCTGATGAAGGAAAATTCTAGAAGTTAATTCAGAAAGCAATAGGAGCCAATATTTGTAAAATGTTTGTAGATCCTTGGTTGAAGATACAATGCAAATATCTATTCTAATTATAGGTCAAATCCTATTAGAATAGGTCTCAGGGCTGTAAAGTGTTTACTTTGTAATGGAATTTTGTTTTAATTCATTGTTGTTTGTTGAAGCTGGAGATTAGGTTCTGATTTTTTTTGAGATATAAATACCTACTCAGAGATCTCGAAATGTCTCATACCCTTAGGTGACAATTTCAGGCTTCTCCTAAATCCAGTAAATTTTTGCCATTGTCAGTTTTTGGCTGGTTTGTTTTAATGGGTGTTTGGGGACCTTAGATTTCTAGAGAATGCTATTAAATTAGTCAATCAGTATTTTTAACAGAAATTCTGAAGCTCTCAGAAATTTAATATCCATGCAAAAGTAGTGGCTTGCGGCCAATTAATTAGCTCCTCGGTGACAGTGTTTGGAAAACACTGTGAGATTTGGGGGAAAATTTTCAACCTAAACTGGTATTACTTAGCTCAATACTCACTTTATTTAATAACGCCAACTGACTTTTAGAAGTTTGCCCCACCTAAAGGATGCATACTGGACATGATTTAAGAATTTTAAGAAAATTTAAAAGTTTTCTGTATAATGACAATACCATTAGTTTAAGTCTAGTGTTCTCAGGATGAATTCTTCAAATGAGGACAAAAATGATCAATCAGCTGTATAAATGTTACCTTCTTTATTGAAAAACAATCTTACTTCATTATAATTATATCTTATAAAATCATTAATAGTTATGATTATATGATGGACCTCTGGATATAATGCCTTTTGCAATGATATCAACATATATTGTCATTCCCAGTTCCTTTGAATGTAATTGGCATGTGGATTATACCACATTAAAGTTCCATCTAATTCTAGTTTCTATAAAATACAAACTTAATCAAGTTACGCATACATTGATTTTTACTCCAAGCCAGACATCACACTAATCATAACAAAGTAAGCAAATGGAAACTTTTACTTATTCTTCAAAGCAGAAGTAAATGTTACTGATTAATCTAATCTTAGTGTTAGCACAGGAGGCAAGCTGTAATAATAGAGCAGCTTAATAATGGAGAGCTATAAAAAGTCTAAAAATGATTTAATGGCAAGTAATTAATTGATTAAAATGAAATAGTTTAAAATATCCCTGTTTAAGTGTTTTCATATATTAATGACTTTATACATTTTTAAGCATGTATCTATCCATTTTAAAAAAAATTTTTTCTGGGGTTTAAAGGAGGAATTTCACATTTTTTATCCATTTCCACTTGCTTTGGAATGTTTGTAAGAGCAAAAATTTGGAAATAAGCTAAATGCCCAACAAGAAGGGTTTGGTTAATATGTAGTAATGGTATACCAGATGGTTAAGAAATCCAATTTGAGAGTCAAACAAAGAATCTAAATGCTGGGTCCACCACTTCTTATCTGTGTTACTCAGTCTGAGTAAAGATTTCTGTAAGCTACAGACTCATCTATAAAATGAAGATAATAGAACATACCTCAAAGGGCTCTTGTGGGGTAAAATAAGAGAACTCTACAATATGACTAATGCAGTGACTTAAACATGGTATATTTTATGTTCGATTAATTAAACTTTGTTTCTCTATCTATCTATTTATTTATGAGGTCCAGCATATCATAGTAAAAGAAAAAATAAGATTTGGATCAGTCTGAACCTCTTACAAAGCTATGTAACATTGGATACATTCCTAATTTTCTCTGAACCTCAGTTTGTTAATTTCTAAAAACATGCAGGTTGTTATATCTAATTCACAGAGTTGTTATGAAGAAAAAATATCATAACATGGATAAAGCACTTATCGCAATACTTGGTACATAGGCCTTCAATAAGTGGTAACTAAATTATAATTGTCGTCCTCATCATTATTATCCTCATTATTATTATCAACGTTTTTAAAGACC
Source organism: Pteropus vampyrus (assembly GCF_000151845.1). Classification (NCBI taxonomy): domain Eukaryota; kingdom Metazoa; phylum Chordata; class Mammalia; order Chiroptera; family Pteropodidae; genus Pteropus; species Pteropus vampyrus. The sequence goes on from NW_011888882.1 coordinate 4,029,659, forward strand.
ATAGCACCATCTCAGAAGGTACAAATCCTCTGAGCACTCTCTGAGATCAGCCTCCCATGTGTTTATACAGTTGTCTGCTGTGGGTCCATCTTCTCATGTGCCCAAGAGGATTCAGTGTGGCGCTGAAAAATTGATTGTAAGACTCCTTCTCTTGCTCACATACACAAATGTATACACAAACACCATCTTTGTTTAATAAATTCTGGTGCCTATTCTAACAGAAAGCAGACAGACACTATTTTAAAAATTTATGGGAAAACTATTTAGCTTCTGCAGCCCTCTAAAAAGCACAAGTCTTAGAATTATTTAGGGAAGAAATTGTTAACCAACGGGAAAACTAAAAAAAAAAGGTCCCTGCTTTTATTCTTGAAAATATACACCTTTTAATAATGCAATATAGGTCAATTTCTCCAGTTCCTATAGAATTTCAAAAAGAGATAGTAAAAACTAACAGAACTTTATGGGGGGAAAAGTGAGAAACGTTTCTACATTTTAAAAAACACCTTAAATCGTTCTTCCTTGAGGATACTCAAACTTTCTCGAACCCCTTAACAATTTACCAAGGCATCTTCTCTACAACACAAGGTGGTAGGGGTTCAAAACAGGCCTCCCCAAAATGTGACACTTTAGCACAGAAATTCTTTTGAGCCAAAGACAATCAAGACACTGCAAGCCCATGATGAAATTTTACTTTTCCCTTACAGAATTTAAATTAAGAACCTTGCCCATAATAAGAGTTACCACCAGAAATAACCTTTTATGAGCTATCTGTAGGGCAGGGTGAATTTCTAATTACTGAACATCTGCTATTGTTATCCTGAGCATGACCTTCCTTCCCTCTAAAGCCCCAAGGTGCCTTACCTCACTCATCCTTAGCTCAAAATGTCATATATCCCTCATTTTCCCTTTCTGTCTCTGTACCTCTCATGTACACAGGGTCTCTGACTCACTCACAAATGTAGGGTTTCCATATACGTTTGTAATTAAATTTGGTTATTTTTTCTCGTTAATCTGTCTCATGTTAATTTGATTATTAGACCAGCCAAAATAAACTAGACGGATAGAAGAAAGTTTCTTCCTCCCCCAACAAGGTCCAAGGAATCCAAGTTCATGGGCTCTACTAATGGCATCATAATCTCCCCTTGCCCAAGGCTTCTATTAGCCTATGTGGTATGTGAATTTTTAAATGATGCCTCCCTTCTGGATAGTTGAATTAGAAACAATAATCCTTTCAGGTGTAAAAAACCCAGCAGGAAAGGAGTTACCCAGGTTTCCCAACCTCACATTCTCGGCAGGGGGCCAAATGACTGCTCCCTATAACCTTATCCCTGCCTCCCTTTTTCTTCCTGTCTCTCACAGTATAAGAGACCAGAGCCAAGTCATCCTTCAAACAAAGTTGGAACTGTAGGCTGGGGAGTGGATAAGTGGATAATGACAGATTCTCAAAGTGAAGTCTCCTCCTAAACCTGGCATAACATAAAAATTTCATCTTGCACACCATCCAGTCTAGGCAGCGACTGCCTGGACTGTGCTGAGAAAGATAGGAGACCAAATCCAGCACTAACAGAGAGCAGCGGGTGGACTAGCAGTATAAACCAATGGTTTCCAATAGCGCATATGCCTCAGCTTTCATATCCTGATCCAAACCATTAAAATCACAAGCATTCATTGTGCAATTAACATGTACCAGGGACTGTGAGTGATGCTTCGAAGTAGTCCATCCAAACCCAGCTGCACACTGAAATGTTTGGGAGACTTTTAAAAATGCAAATCCTTTGTAATTTTCTGTTAATCTAAAGCTATTTTAAAATATAAATTTTACCATTTTTTTTGTTGTTTTTTGTTTGTTTTTTCTATGTTGTAACAATTTTATTTTTGTTTTAAAAAATGAGTCTTTTAATTGAGCCAGGACCTCAGGGATATAAGGGATTAACCACCACCATATTCAACATGATGCATTTATTCAGAGCAAATCTTAATTTTCTTTGTCTTCTTCAGAAGAAAGAGCTGCAGGAAATGCCTAAAAGACTTGAAGTGATATCAATTTAAAATGCTTTTACTGAAACTTAATTCCTTGGGCCATAGGAAGGTCTTTACTATAGGTGATGGGACAAGTGTATCGTTTCATGTACTATTTCCAGACGTCACTACCAGACTCCCTGCCACCACCAGTGTGCAAATACACCTCCAATCTCTGCTCCACTCATTAGAACTCATAGAAACCAGAATGGTGGCTACAGAGCCTGGGAGTGGAGGAAAGGGAGAGAGATTGGTCAAAGGGTATAAATTTTCAGTTATAAGATTAACAAATTCTGGATATCTAATGTACAGCACCATGATTATAATTAATAATACTATATTATATACTTGAAAGTTGCAAAGAGATTAAATCTTAAATGTTCTCACCACAAAAAAAGAAATGTAATAATGTGACATGATGGAGATGTTAGTTAATGCTGTAGTGGTAATCATTTTGCAGTATATACGTGTATTAAATCAACATATCGTACACCTGAAACTTACTCAGTGTTATATGTCAATTATATCTCAATAAAGCTAGAGGGAAAAGAATTAATTAAAATAAGTAAATTTTAAAAAATACAATATTTATCTTATAAAAAATAGAGATTCTTTGACTTTACCATCAGAATTAATGAATCAGAAGGTCCCCAGATGTCTGTAATATGATCATTTAGAGAGCTTAGAGATAACTCTCTTGGAGGCTACTGAGATGACTACTACTAAGCCCCTCACTACTCTTATCCACGCCTCTTAACATTAAAACCCTCCTCTTGTCAAACTGCAGGCAGAAACACATTCATGCATCATCAAGTCAATTTTATGTCTTATGACTAGCATATAGTTTTAAAAATAATAGAATAAAATGAATAAGTTTAAGATACATGGCACATAGTAAGGGTAATTATTGTTTTGTGGATCTTTTTTCTGAAATGTATATTTAACTCAGAAAAAAGGTATATATATATATACACATATATATGTATGCGTATACATATACGTATATATGTATGTGCATATATGTATATACACACACTGCATCACAATAAAAACATGTATTTTCAATATTTTGAAACAAAAATCAAAAACCTGAAACTAGTTGGTTTAAATTAAATGTTTTCTGCTGAAATTTTAGCACTTTTTCCTCTCTTTTGTTGCTGATTGGAAGCTGGGCAAATGGCTTACTGTTAACAACAAACTCCATTATAAACTATAAATTGGTTCTCTCTCAGCCTTCTCTCTCTCACTTAGTAAATGGAATTTCTTTGACTTTTCTTTATGGACAAATGTCATTATACTCTATTAAACTTTATCCAAATGGAATATATTAGATTTTAGTTTTAGGATCCAAATCTGTGGTATTTTATACTGTCAATAATGTCTAGTGGTTTGTTTGTTTTTCTTCTTTACAGAAAAAAAAGCAAAAGGAAATGTTTTTGCATAACTGTCAAAGGGGCTTCAGCCAGACATAATGAAAAGTTACCTGGTAGCCAAAACAGTACAAACTACAATGGTCAGTTTGGAGGGAGAAGAGGATGTGATGTGAAATCTACTCTGTAGATTTGGTAGAAACAACCCAGATTCTTATCTGTCTGGAATTCTTTAGCTGTAAACCTGTCTAGTACACCAGGAGTGGACTTCTAGGTTTATAAGGCCATTTCTGCCTTATATCATTGAGATATTCTGAAGAAACATAAAATACATACCTATAAACCAATAGCTTAAACCAGGAACAATCTCACAAAGTTTCTCAGCTGAAGCACTAGTGACATTTGGGGTGGGCAATTAATTCATTGCTGTGCTGTAGGACTAATGCATTGTAAGATGGTTTGACATTGACATGACCCACTTAGCACCTCTGGGTCTAGTGATCTCATCACTAGAATGAAAGAAAATAATGTGTTCCTCACAGAGTTATGAGAGATAAATGAAACACATGAACGGTACCCACACAGGACCTGCCCTTTAAAATTTTAGGATCTGAAAAGATAGAATTTTTAAGAGCCCGAGTTTATGAAAGAAAGACACAGCTCTAAGTTGTTATGCCATAGTCAATAATTTCTGAAGCCATAAGTTTTTATTTATAGAGAGCATGATGTAGTTCTTTTACCCTAATAGTCATGGTTTTGTTTTCTGTTTTGTTTTTTGTAAGAGAAAATTTCTTCTTTTTTACTGTCACATAAAATCTTCCTATTCTTCCTTACAGTAATGGGACAATGTTAAAGATATTTCTATTTTCCTGAATGGTGAAAGAAGAGGGAAAAAATATAGAACAAAAATAATGGATATATATCATCTATCACTGGATGGTAGTATAAATATTTTAGTATGTTTTGTAAAAAAATATTGAGATAGTTTAATAATCATCTCCTCATACTTCTCAGAAAATATTAACCAAAATTGATCTTTTCAAGAATGAAAATGCTTTTGTTGTGTCTGTTTCAGAAATGTGGCGCCGGATTCTTTCTCTCCCAGTCAGGAGAATGTTTGCCCTGTGACTGTAATGGGAATTCCAACGAGTGCATGGACGGGTCTGGATTCTGTGTGGTAGGTCGCGGGCACTTCTCACTTCTCGCGTGTTTCATTGGTCCTTTGCATCTTGGGTGGGAATTAAATATTCTTCCTGGACGTCTGAGCTACCTAGGAGCAAACGGCTCATCAAGCTCTTTTTTACACTTTACCTTTCCCTGTAAAACACCTCATATAAACTGCTTATAATTATAAGTGGCCACCAAGGCATGTGTCTGAATATGCATGTCCTCCTAGAGGTAACTGCTTCGCCACCCTCACAGCTGGCTTCCTGCTATGGGCCAATGAGAGATTGAAAATAGTACACATAAGAGAAAATCATGCATCCAAATTCTTCTGTAATAGTATAGTTTGCCATATGTTTGGCTTCACTCCACATAACCTGGGAGAATAAAACAGTTGTTTCATAGCCTGTTTTACAACTTTATGTAGTCAGGTCTATAGATCAAAATTTGTTAAAAGAAAAAAAAAGGTTTGAACCAAATCGCTAATAAAAATGAAACTCCGGCCTTGTGGTCTTTGTAATTCTGTGTTCAAGTCCCCAGAAGACTTTTTTTTCCCCCCTTAACTAAAAAGAATTTAATAGACTGTTCTTCAGTGAAACATCAGAGAGACTTATGAAGGAGACTTAGAAGCCTTTTAGCAAAATTGACCTGCTACATATTTCTCATTTTCGTGGAAAGGATTGACAATTTAGTGAAAATGGGAATTGAAATGTTTACCAAAAGTAGCTTCAGTAGAAATCAGAGGAGGCATTTTTAAAGACTGATGTCCTAAGATCATGTTTTCCTTCATGAGCTATACTACTAGTAGGAAAATTAGATTCTTCAAGAGAGGCAAAAGAGGCTTTCCAAAACTCCAATAGTTTTTTCTGCATTAGGTACTAGAATACTTAATTAAATGTACCTATTTACCTCAAAGTAAGCATAATTATTCTTATTAAGCAGATAATTTTGATTATAAGTGGTCTGCAAGATGTGTACACGAGGTGTTATTTTACTCATGATTTACATTAGGATGCATATTAGAACGTTTTCATTTATTTTAAACCTACCGGTTGCCATTTTTCTACAGACAGAGAATTCAGTGCCAACCACTAAAGGTTGCTCTCTTTGTGATGTTTGTTTAGTCCTGGAATTTCTGTTTTCCCCTTCCCCCATCTTCTTAAATAACCATTACATTCAGGATGTCCTCTGTAGCAGGGTAGGCACATGCAGCTGCCAAAATCTACCCCTTTCTAATGCTTCCATCTCCGGTTTCCTGTTATTTTAATCCCAGTGACATTTGAAAAGAAAATCCCATGAATGCATTTGAACTAATAACGTACAGCTCTGATAGTTTGACCAATTAAAGTTTCTTTGTTATTTGGTTTATTAAAATATAAGTCAATAGGGACTGGCAAGCCTATCAGCTGCTGTTAGATAGTCAATAAATTGGAAAACTGAAATAAATTAAAGGGCAACAAGTCCCTCTCCTTAGTGCTATGGAGAACTATGACAAAGCCACTCTTGCTGACAATGACATTGTCAGAATAGAAGCTATAGTGTTTTTTTCTCTGCCTAGATGCAAGCTTCTGAAGGGTACAGTCATCGTGTAATTTCATAGTTCCTGGGGCATATAAAATTCTAATAAAATTTGAGAATTGGCTACCGTGTAAACATTTACATGCACACTCACGGAAGTTGCCAATCTTCCTGCAGTTGCTTTGTTTGAAGACAGAGCATTTTAAAAAAAGAGAGAAGAAATAACCATTGTATTCATCTTAAAGGTGGTTCCACGCCCGCCACCCTACCTGAAGGGAAATACTTTTTCTTC
>NW_011888882.1:4036071-4039272 GCF_000151845.1 Pteropus vampyrus
CCTAAGATCATGTTTTCCTTCATGAGCTATACTACTAGTAGGAAAATTAGATTCTTCAAGAGAGGCAAAAGAGGCTTTCCAAAACTCCAATAGTTTTTTCTGCATTAGGTACTAGAATACTTAATTAAATGTACCTATTTACCTCAAAGTAAGCATAATTATTCTTATTAAGCAGATAATTTTGATTATAAGTGGTCTGCAAGATGTGTACACGAGGTGTTATTTTACTCATGATTTACATTAGGATGCATATTAGAACGTTTTCATTTATTTTAAACCTACCGGTTGCCATTTTTCTACAGACAGAGAATTCAGTGCCAACCACTAAAGGTTGCTCTCTTTGTGATGTTTGTTTAGTCCTGGAATTTCTGTTTTCCCCTTCCCCCATCTTCTTAAATAACCATTACATTCAGGATGTCCTCTGTAGCAGGGTAGGCACATGCAGCTGCCAAAATCTACCCCTTTCTAATGCTTCCATCTCCGGTTTCCTGTTATTTTAATCCCAGTGACATTTGAAAAGAAAATCCCATGAATGCATTTGAACTAATAACGTACAGCTCTGATAGTTTGACCAATTAAAGTTTCTTTGTTATTTGGTTTATTAAAATATAAGTCAATAGGGACTGGCAAGCCTATCAGCTGCTGTTAGATAGTCAATAAATTGGAAAACTGAAATAAATTAAAGGGCAACAAGTCCCTCTCCTTAGTGCTATGGAGAACTATGACAAAGCCACTCTTGCTGACAATGACATTGTCAGAATAGAAGCTATCGTGTTTTTTTCTCTGCCTAGATGCAAGCTTCTGAAGGGTACAGTCATCGTGTAATTTCATAGTTCCTGGGGCATATAAAATTCTAATAAAATTTGAGAATTGGCTACCGTGTAAACATTTACATGCACACTCACGGAAGTTGCCAATCTTCCTGCAGTTGCTTTGTTTGAAGACAGAGCATTTTAAAAAAAGAGAGAAGAAATAACCATTGTATTCATCTTAAAGGTGGTTCCACGCCCGCCACCCTACCTGAAGGGAAATACTTTTTCTTCCCCTAATTAAAGTAATATATGCTTAATGTAAAAAACACAAACAAAACAACAAAGCATATATATACTACACATGAAATCCAAATAAAAATTACCCACAATCTTATCTCCCAGAGCTAAACATATATTCTTATAAATTTAATTTAGAAAGACAAAAAATATTTAATTTGTATTTAATTAAGTGCAAGTGAGGGAGCAGAAGAAGTTTGTCAATATAGAAAGAATATGCTGCCATTTTATTAGCAAATATATGGTCTATGGTGTCAAACTCATAATTTTCTATTTCCTTTCCCCATCTGTATTCCAGCCATCTGGTCAAGCAGGGCCAGTTTCTCAACTCCTTCCCTGTAGCCTCAGCTCATTCCTGGTTCTCAAGGAGCCAGAAAAGAAGGAGCGACTCCACACAAACACTTCTTTGCAGAGTTTCAATCAGTTGTTACTGTTCACCTGGCCTAACTCACATCTCCCTTTTTCCATAAGCAACCAAAAATAAAAAGCCCTCTATTATCTCACTTTGTTTCACTTTGCTTTTATTTTAAAGGCTTATAATTCCTTTACCTTATCCTTCCTCAATTGTTTCTAATTCTTCCTCCATCCCAATGTCCAATTTCAATTTGATCTTATATTTTACAGACTGATTTTAAGGAACTAAGTCATTTGACAATAAAATGTAAAGTAGACCAAATTATGTTACCATTTTAGACATATCAAAAAAACTTAGAGATTTCTTCACAAGAGGAATGCTAACTTTTCAAATACAGAATGGTGGCTAAGTGAAAGTAGCTTAACTAATGAAATCCGACATGTATTGGGTGTCCTTCCAAAAAGCCACCTTACATTTTATCAGAACTGGAACACATTAGGCAAGATTCTCAGCTGGGTCACCTAGTCAGGGCCTCGAAGGCCAGCAACTCTAGTGGACATGGCAGACTGTCAAAGAAAGCTTCAGAAGGAGGCATGACAAAAGATTGAAGGGGAAGAAACATGAAGAAGCAGACAGGTAGTAGGAATGTCTGCTCCAGGCTCTTTCCGTAATGTGTCTTCTTCACTAGCAATAGAGACATCTTTCAAAAACACAACCTAATCAAGTTATCCGCCTTTCTAAAATTGTTCCAGAGTTTCTACCCCAGCCCCACTGAGCTTCTCACTGCCACCTAAACTCACTCTGTACTCTCACACTCTGTGTCTGAACTTGTGTTCGTTCCCCTGTTCTCTGCCTGGAAGTTCTTGCTCATCCCTCAAGGCCTAGTTCAAATGTCACTGCCTCCATTAAACTTTTCCAGTTTTCTCAGCAAGAGCTAAAACCTTTTACTCCTCTCTGTTCCACAGCAGGAATGTACTTTATGCATTCCTCAGTCAGAGCACCAATGTGCTATGTTATTCTTTGTTTATCTCTGTTTCCTTCACAAGTCTATGAGCTACTGAAAGGCAGGAACTGGCTCTTTATTTTAGTAACAGTCACAGCTAATTTTTATGATATCAGTTTAATCTAGATTCATTAAATGAATGAACAAATTGGTAAATGAAATAACTAACTTAAATGCAAAAACCTTTGATTTTATAATTTATGAAACACTTGGATTACTTTTTATTTAAGTGAAATGTATTGTCTGTTAAGCTAGAGACTCAGGCTCAGGTCCAATGCTAGGTAACTAGCAAACAGTGTTTCCTATGTGAGGTGTTTCTTTCTAGACCCTTGCTTCTCAAAGTACAGGCTAGACCAGCAGCATTGGCTATACTTGGAAGCTTGTTAGAAATACAGACATCCAAGTCATAAACCCAGATGTCCTCAATCAAAATCTGCATTTTTACAGGATGTCCAGGGCATTTGTGTGCACACTGAAGTTTTAGAAGCACTGATGTAGACAGAGCAGCAGTTTTCAAACTTTTTGATCTCATGAGCCCTTTATACTCATAAGAATTAATCAAGTTGCCTAAGAGCTTTTGTTTGTATGGATATATCTATCCATATTTTCTGCACTAGAAGCCAAAAATGTTTTTGTAATATTTTTCTATTAATTTATTTGAAAATAACAATAATAAATATATTGCATGTTAACATTTATGTATTTAGAAAACATAAACATATTTTACAAATTAAAAATACACATAATGTCTGACTTAATAGAAGGCAGCTGGATCTCATATCTGATTCTGCATC
>NW_011888882.1:4039322-4041925 GCF_000151845.1 Pteropus vampyrus
ACTTAAATGCAAAAACCTTTGATTTTATAATTTATGAAACACTTGGATTACTTTTTATTTAAGTGAAATGTATTGTCTGTTAAGCTAGAGACTCAGGCTCAGGTCCAATGCTAGGTAACTAGCAAACAGTGGTTCCTATGTGAGGTGTTTCTTTCTAGACCCTTGCTTCTCAAAGTACAGGCTAGACCAGCAGCATTGGCTATACTTGGAAGCTTGTTAGAAATACAGACATCCAAGTCATAAACCCAGATGTCCTCAATCAAAATCTGCATTTTTACAGGATGTCCAGGGCATTTGTGTGCACACTGAAGTTTTAGAAGCACTGATGTAGACAGAGCAGCAGTTTTCAAACTTTTTGATCTCATGAGCCCTTTATACTCATAAGAATTAATCAAGTTGCGTAAGAGCTTTTGTTTGTATGGATATATCTATCCATATTTTCTGCACTAGAAGCCAAAAATGTTTTTGTAATATTTTTCTATTAATTTATTTGAAAATAACAATAATAAATATATTGCATGTTAACATTTATGTATTTAGAAAACATAAACATATTTTACAAATTAAAAATACACATAATGTCTGACTTAATAGAAGGCAGCTGGATCTCATATCTGATTCTGCATCAATCTGTGCTGATATCTCATATAATGTAGCCTCGGGAGAACTCCACCTGACACACATGAGAAAATGAGAGTGCAAAAGAAAAATTAAATCTTAGTGTTGTTATAAAAATACTTTTCTCCTGCCCCGACATACTTTGAGAACCACAATCTTGATAGATATTCTTGCATAAAGGCTGTGACAAACCACAGAAAGCCTAACCTGATTCTTTCAGGCCTTCTTCTAAATTATGCGATTGCTGTGGCCAAGTCAGTGAGACTCATTTCTCATGTGAAAGAGACATAGCTGGTGCTCAAATGTCATTCCTAAAACATTACCTGCAATAGATTGTCTAGATGCAGCTTTCTTAACCACTGACCAAAGATTCAGAAAGCTTTTTTCATTTTCAAGTTGTCAGATGTATTTAAAAATAAACTGTTCCCCTACAACAACACACTCATTGATTGTTGTCATTTTTGTTTTCTGTTTTTAAATGGCAGAGTATTGAAGGTAAAGGGATATTTACAGTCCAGAGTAATAGATTTTCAGAGCTAGAGGAAACCTTATAGGCCATCTGGTCTAGATCCTCATTTTACAGATAGGGAATAGAGACGCAGAAATGTCAAGGGACTTCTTCAAAGTCGACCAGCTAGAAAATAGAAGAGCTCGTCCTTGCCTCCAGCATCTCTCTGCCCATCTCCCAGACTTCACATCAGTGTCTTTTAGAGGATTTCATAACAAACTCTTTAAAAGGAGGCAGATGAGGAAAGTCAGTGTTTGCACTCTGAGCATTTAGAGGTCAGAGAGATTTGGTGGCTTTGCCCTTGAGGGTAATTGCTCCTCATGGCTGCCATGGCAGAATTAAGCCCTGACAAGGAATCCAAAGCATCTGTTGAGCCATAAGGGGACAGAATTGGGAATTAGCTCATTTTTTGCAGCTTAATGGGTACTTCAGACACAAAGAATGGCCTGCACAGATGGGCTTCGTCTGTCCAAAAAGGACTCAGACAAATTTGACTTCAGCCTACAAGTAGCCCTGCCAGATTGCTTATGGCTTAGATTCCTGGTAGCTGGGCAAGGCTCATTGGTAGCTGGGCAAGGCTCATTAGTTTCCCTAGCGATGAGAGATTGCCACCAGCTTTTAGCTGGTGTTGGGTTAATTTCCTTTATTTGCTCCAGTCGCTAATTGACTAATTCACCCTTTTTCACTTTTTCTTTTATTATTTTTCCCAAAAAATATTTACCAATGGCTAACTTAGCACAAATCACAGTATTAAGAACCATGAGAGAACTATGTTAACATCCTGTACTCTGCACATCATACTTTATTTTTCAGAGTTTCTCACTGATCTGCCAGTCAGTCTGAACTGAATTCTGTTGGAGAAAAATAGCAACTTACCTTAGAATTATTGTGAGAATTAAATTTGTTAATCAATGTAAAATGTTCAGAGGAGGGCCTCACTGTTATTTTATTTTGAACTTCAATACGGAACATAAAGACAAAAGATCTCAAAGTTTAGTTTACTGCTGCTCCATCTTGCCTTCCTCAGGCTTCCACCACAGAGCACTGTTTGGGAAAAAAGTTATTCTGTTGAAGCTTTTGTGCATGGGTCTTACCAAGAGAATTGATCGTACAGGAGGGTGCCTCTTCAATGGCTTTCTAATTCTAACAGTACAATTTTTCACCAAAAAACCCTATTCAGCCTTTATACTCCGGTGAAAGTAAAGTTGAAAATATAGTGCTGATGGTGTTGCCTTGTGCACTCCAGTCCAGTTCAGCTGGAGAAAACTACCAGTGGACTGGCATCATTGCCTCCTATGGAGTAAGAGTCAAAAATTAATCCATCAGATGGACAAAGAGCTTGAGTACTTACTCCGTTTGAGTTGATGGCAGTACAGTGGTGAAAGACAGGCTGGGAGCAGACGATAACAGAACAATGCAGGTAGTAGAAGGTGGGGAGCTTCAGGGAATAATTCTTGGAAGTTTTGAGACCTGGTAA
>NW_011888882.1:4041975-4060536 GCF_000151845.1 Pteropus vampyrus
CCACAGAGCACTGTTTGGGAAAAAAGTTATTCTGTTGAAGCTTTTGTGCATGGGTCTTACCAAGAGAATTGATCGTACAGGAGGGTGCCTCTTCAATGGCTTTCTAATTCTAACAGTACAATTTTTCACCAAAAAACCCTATTCAGCCTTTATACTCCGGTGAAAGTAAAGTTGAAAATATAGTGCTGATGGTGTTGCCTTGTGCACTCCAGTCCAGTTCAGCTGGAGAAAACTACCAGTGGACTGGCATCATTGCCTCCTATGGAGTAAGAGTCAAAAATTAATCCATCAGATGGACAAAGAGCTTGAGTACTTACTCCGTTTGAGTTGATGGCAGTACAGTGGTGAAAGACAGGCTGGGAGCAGACGATAACAGAACAATGCAGGTAGTAGAAGGTGGGGAGCTTCAGGGAATAATTCTTGGAAGTTTTGAGACCTGGTAAAGATTTTGAATGGTGAGTAGGCATTCCAGGCAGAAGAATCTGCCTTTCTTTTTTGTCCTTTCTAAAATTCTAATTATCCACACAACAAATGGAGATATTTTATAAAATAAACCAACTTACTATTTCTTATATGTCACCATCCAAGATACCAACCCATTATCAAAATATTCTTTTTCTACCTCCCACTCCACTTATGCTTCAGTATGACACATTTTGTTCTTCTAAGTTCAATAAACCCTAAATTGTCCCCATTGTCATGGGGAAGCACCAGGGAGATATTTATATTTTTATTTAATAGTTATTCCAAGTCAGTAAGCTGATGTTTCTTCAATATCTAGCATTTGATCATTCTGATTATCGCTCTGAATTGAAATAACTAACTGATGAATAATCCTCTTGATATACAAATTCTAAAGAGAGTTCAATGCTGCTAGTGCACAGAGAAGTCCAAGATGAAGTCATGTACCATTGTCCACACTTTCTAGCATTTACCAGGGCCAATGTATCTCCTTTTTGCTGATCACTACCCATGCACACCATCTATTCTGTCAAGCCCGACAACTTTCTTTGTTAGAGGTATTTTGGGTTCCCAGATTTACTGTGTATAAAATTTCTTTTGTGCTCTTGTCAACTTTCTTATTTTTTATTTTATAGCACTGCCAGCGGAACACGACAGGAGAGCACTGTGATAAATGTGTAGATGGTTATATTGGAGATTCCATCAGGGGACCACCCCAGTTCTGCCAGCCATGCCCCTGTCCCCTTCCCCACGTGGCCAAGTAAGTCTTAAAGGAAGATGGTCTTTTCTACTGCCTCTCCCCACCTCACTTTTTTTTTTGGGGGTGGCGGGGTGGGGGGCTATTCATAGTTCTAAGGTTTTTCTACAGTCAAAAACCAAGTACTTTATGTTGAGATGAGACTGGAAAATATATAGGAAAGGTCTTTAGCCTAAATATAATTTCAGAAAAGTTTATACACTTGCAGTACAGGTGATTACTCTGTTCTCAAAGTATTGGGGTGCATAATAAGGTCAGCGAAGTCTCCCAAGTTTTATAAGCAAGGTTAGTCTCATCTTTTCTTGGCTATCTCTTGACCCAGAGATCAACAGATTCATCATAATCCTGTATTTTCGGTAGTAGTGTTTCTTCTGACTCTCACAGAGTAGACATTTCCCTACACGTGGCACCCAACTAGTCTTTTCCATCAGAATTAGAGCACAAATAAACAGAATGCATACTTGAGGCTGATCATCTCAGAAGATTTACAAGAAAATTAATTTTCAGTTCTGGCTATGTTTTGACCTGAGTGAAAAATTAAAGAGAGTAGACACACATCTTAATTGAAATAATGGAATTCTTCTCAGGTACTAATATGTATAAATCCAGTAATCAAGTCATGACTATCCATTTTATTGGCTTGAAAATGACAGATATAGAATTAAAGTGATGTAGTAATGTCCAGTTTTCCAAATTTCAACCAGTACTCCAAATTATCCAGCACTAACTGTGTGTCTTACAATCGACTTAATTCTGCCATTAGCTATCCAGAATTGTGTAGACCCCACATGCTAAGGGCTCAGTCCCACTTCAGTAGCCAGTCACAAATGAGGTCTCCAGGCTTTTCACGTTTCTTCCCAGCTAACTACAAAATCACGGATTTCCTCAACCTCCCTCAGGTTCAGTAATTCTCTACAATGACTCACAGAAATCAGAAAAGCTCTGTACTTAAAATCAGTTTTATTATAAAGGATACGATTCAGGAACAGCAAAATGGAAAAGATGCATAGAGCATGGTGGGGATGTGGAGATAGGATGGCACAGAGCTTCTATGCACTTGCTCTTCAGGTGTACTACCCTCTCAGAAAATCAGTGTGGTCACCAACCCGGAAGCTCCCCAAACCCTATTGTTCAAGAGATTTATCAAAGCTTCGTTGCATAGCCATTATTGATTAAATCACTGGTAATTGAATTCAGTCTTTGGCCCCCGCTTCCACCCCTGTGAGATGGGGGAAGAGGATGGATTGGAAGTTCCAACCTTCTAATCATGTAGTTGATTAGATTCTACTGGCAGACCAGCTTCCATCCAGAAGCTACCTAGGGGTCCATCCAGAGTCACTTCATTAGCATTAACTCAGATTTGATTGAAAGGGACTTGTTATGAGTAACAAAAGACAGTCTTGTCACTCAAGAAATTACAAAGGTTATAAGAGCTCTGTGCCAGGATCAGAAACAACAACAACAAAAAATGTATATATATATTTTTATTATACCACAACTGGAAAGAATAATAAAAGTGTTTTGGCACATAATATCTGTGTGATCTCAGACATGGTCTCACTTTCCATGAGATTTGAGGTCAAGGAGACTAAATTCCAATCTTGGCTCCATTCCTTTACCTGCTCTGGATCTCAGTTGTTGTTTTTTTTTTTTTTTTTTTTTGTTTGGTTTGGTTTGTTGTTGTTATTGTTATTGTTATTGTTGTTGTTTAGTAAATCAAAACTGGTATGAGGATCTGCCTCATAGGTTTGGACTAGGATAATATTTGTGGAGCATTTGGGTTGGTGCCTTACACATAGAAAGATGTATGATAAATATTGGCTTTAGTAAAAACATATTTTATATTTTTTTTAACATATTTTACTTACTCTATGTCAGGCACTGTTCTAAATGTTTGGCTATAACATTTAGTTGATAGCTGTTGTAAAAATTAAATTAAACGATGCATATAAAATAACTAAAAATAAGGCCTGAATATCTGCCACACACACACACTTTCTTATAAAGAGAAAAGAAAAAAAAAAAAAAAATGACCACCAAATGTCCCCTTATTTTTTTCCTTAATTGAACAGCAGTATCGACTAACATTTCACCTAATAGCTTGTGATTTATTCAAATCCTCTGATGGGTCTGACAGTCAGTGAAGAAGTCAGATGTTTTAGAGCCTCATCTTTCTTTAGAAATCATTAAACTGCCTCAGTTTTTGCTTTGTGATTTTTCATGTTCGATGGTATTTATAACGTGCAAAATGGATGGTACTGAGAGTGAGAGTAGAAAAATCAAACATTAAATGTTCTGTTCTTTCCACTCAAGTGTGTCCTGATTTCTGAGCTTCCTTTGCCTCATCTAGGTGTATTCTTTTGTTGTTCATTAACGTTCTGCTCTCAAACATTAGTCTTAACCATCTGATGAAATGTTTAGTGTTCTGCTTTCTATAGTTACTTTGTTAAATATATCTACCTCCAATTTCCTAATAACAAGTTTCATTCGTTTCCCGTATAAACAAAGAAGTTAAATAGCATCATCTGCTCTAAACAGGATTATAAACTTTGAGCTGCAGTTTCTTCAGAAACTAACAGATGAATTAGAAAGGCAGTCCCAACTGCTTTCAATTGTATTTTCCAACTTTTGCACTTTTTGCCTCATTCATATGACAAAACTTTCTTATCTAAATTATCTGACATGAATGTCTTGAGATAAGAGACTTCAGAACCTCCTTTCTATGGACTGAGAAGTCTTGTCAACATACAATCAACAAATATTTAGCAAGCACTTATGTGCTAGTCACGTAACAATCACTAGTCACAGCAGTAAATAAAACAGTCAAAAACTCCTGCTTTCATTAAGACAGGTCAAAATACAGTAGTATTATGACGCTCCTAGAGCAAATGATCTTTTATTTTTTGAACCAGATTATTCAATATTTCAGATGATCAAGAAATTATTCTGAAAGCTATTAATGTTTTCAAATAATTGAAAAAGAAACATGACAATTGGGTAACAAGCTTCCTGCCTTGAAAGAGGAAACAGTTTCCATAGGCACCAAGGATCACCATTTCTACCCATGTTCTTTCTCTCTGTGGTATGAGTAGATCCAGGTTCAAAAGAACAATCAGAGGTCTTAGAAAATGTGCTCTGCAGTTAGGTACATGTTCATACAGAGGAAAATTGAAGTCCCTGTAGTAAAGAAGTGAGGTTGAAAACCCTGATGAAAATTAACACAAAAGCAAAAATATACCACCTATAAGAACATTATGTGAGAGTGTGGGGGAATTGGAAAGAGTGTGAGAAACCTATTTTGTCTGTAGTGACAAATGTCAGAATCCTTCAGGGAGGAAAACTGGTGATAAAACAGGGTGGAGGTGAGGGATGATGAGGTAGTCTGTGGTCATAGAACAGGACAAATTTGCCCGATCCTATAAAGTTCTAGCCTTTGATCTGTCCTTGTTGTTGACTTAGTTAACTGATCTCAAACATTAATCAAATATCTCATCAAAAATCAAATACACTATTGCCTCTTTCAGCTTTTTTTTTTATTATTCATATTGCTACTTTCTATAAAAATTAAACTGTAAGACTTTTACTTGAACTCAGAAAAGCGCCAAGTATGGAGTCTGAATTAAACTTTGAGTGATCTGCTATTTGAGCCTACAGACCCAAGGTTTGGATTTCTAGTTACAATAGCCAGATCAGAAAGCAAGGAAATAATGTCTGAAAGAGTTTAGCAAATAAACAGTGCTGAGTCTATGTTTCTTTAAGGTCTCTGAGGGTTTTCCAAGAGCAAAAGTCTCCCTTCCCCTTAGAGAGGGTGCCCTGTCTGTTAACCTGGGCTGAGAAAGGCCCAGTATTTTCATTTCCTTAGCCTAAAACAGACTTTACCCTAAGAAAAATATAAATAATGCTGAGGAAAAACAAAAAACAAATCCTTAGTGGCTGGTACTGCCTCTAAGTCTCCCATGACAGAGACCAATGGTCATGTAGCTATTCTCAGGGACCATTTACACAGAATTCATTTATTTATTTTGGGGTTGGCCAGACATCCTCCATGTCTACTAGTAGCTATGGTAATCGCTCCAATTAAGGAAAACATTATCTGTTTGAAACAGCAGGACATTAGTTCAAGGCAGACAACTTCAGACACCAGCAGATGTTTCAGTCCTTCAAGCCATGAGCAGGCTGCTGGGTGAAACATCTTCAAAGAAACATGCATGAGGGTTTGTGCATGTTTTGGACTCTTAACTCACAGTGTTCCTTTAGAAGAAAAACAAGCAAAGTAAAGAGTAAAAACCAAAGAAGTATTATTTCATTGGAATGTTTTTAATCAAACTGTTAGAGAAAATAAATTGTGGGTATTGTCTTTCACTGAGAAGCACGTATTGTTTTCCGACTGATCTTATAAATGTCTTCAAACAAAGCGAACATATCCATTTGCTTTCCTCTGAAGACCATTAGGGTAAAATTGCTGATACATGCAGAAATGTGAGAACAACAGGTCACACTCTATTGATTGTACAGTACCTAAGCCAAAACTAATTTAAAGTCTTCACACCCACCTCATATGGATGGATTCATGAGTCAATGTAGAATTTTCCAAACACATGGAAAGTAATATTCCACTTTCCCTGCTTTAATAATTTAGATGGTTATTTATTCTGTTGAGCTAATATTTTTATTACTTTTCTGTTTTCTGTCCTAATTTTTATTGTGTAAAATTTAAAAAAAAAAAAAGAAGAAGAAGAAGAAGAAGAAGAATCAAGAGAGGGGGTTCCATGGACTAGAATCCTTTTATTGTGGGTCCTGTTTCTTGCTTTAGCACTTATTTTTCACTTTGATTAGTTGAGCCTGTCCTTGCACCCTTTATTCCCAATCTTCAAGGTACACATGAAAGAAATTAAGGTTCTGTTGAGGTATATAGTTTATTGGTTCATGAAAAGTGGAAGAGATCTAGTACAAAGAAAAGGGGGGGCTTTCAAATGTACACACAGAAAGTGGTGAAAATAAGAGGAAATTCTCATATATATCTAACAT
Organism: Pteropus vampyrus; assembly: GCF_000151845.1. Taxonomy (NCBI): domain Eukaryota; kingdom Metazoa; phylum Chordata; class Mammalia; order Chiroptera; family Pteropodidae; genus Pteropus; species Pteropus vampyrus. The sequence goes on from NW_011888882.1 coordinate 4,048,223, forward strand.
TGTAGGTAAAATTTGATTATTTCTGGATCTGGAATATGGGTTTTAGATTTACATTAAATATATATATATTTTATTGCAAATATATATATATTACATTAAATATATAAATATATATTTCTGATGTTCTGGAAGTTCCCATTGCTTCAAATTAAAAATAATAAAATACCTCTGTGGAAAAATAAGTAAGGTGGACCCGGGAAATGGTTTCACAAATTGAGTGGCATTTTCTGCCTGAGATTGCTGGCCTAAACTTTCCTGAAAGGAAGAGGATTTAATTTAAATAAAACAAATGATCACACTCATACTTGAGGGAGACAAAGGTAGAGACAATATAATTAAAAGTTAATATGATCTCTTTAGTGATGTATGGAATTGGCTTCTAATATTCTCTAACAATTCCAGTTTTGCAGAATCCTGCTATAGGAAAAATGGAGCTGTTCGATGTGTTTGTAAAGAAAACTATGCTGGACCTAACTGTGAAAGGTAGGCTAATAAAATTTACTCTTTTCTGTGGGGGTCTAAGGAAACTTTCTGTTTCTTGCACTCATCAGCTCTGCCAGCTTCCCATTCAGTTGGTCTTGAAGTGAATGCTTAAGAGGAGCAAGATGAGTATAGAATCACAGAACTCTGTGTGTATGTGGGAGGAGCTTTTGAAAATCCCGTGCCTCAGATATAGGTATAACAATTTGTTCCCTATGGGGTCCAAGCCAGGGCCACATCTCAGGATAAATAGACAAGGAAAGGAGAAATGAGTATATGTATTTTTAAAAGACTCTGGATATTTCGGGTAACACTCTTTTTTCTCTCCATCATTGAGAACCAGTAGTATAATTAGTAGAGAGACAGAGTGAGGCTCCCTATTTTGTCAGGTGTAAGAATTACCACCCCAGCCTTTTGTTTGTTTGTTTCCATTTTCATAAAATACCTTTTGATCTGAAATGAGTCTCTCGTAGGCAGTATATATAAGGGTGTAGTTTTCTTATCCATTCAGTCACTCTATCTTTTAACTGAAGCATTCAGTCCATTCATATTCAAAGCAATTGTTGATAGATATGTAGTTATTGCCATTTTATTATTCTTATTTTTTATTTTTTTTTTTTCTTATTCTTCTTAAAGAAGTCCCTTTAACATTTCTTGTAATACTGGTTTGATGTTGATGAACTCTTTTAGCTTTTTCTTGTCTGAGAAGGTCTTTATCTATCTTTAGCTTCTAAATAATAGCTTTGCAGGGTCAAGTAATCTTGGTTATAGGTCCTTGCTTTTCATTACTTTGAATATTTCATGTCAATCCCTTCCAGACTGCAAAGTTTCTCTTCTGAAATCATCTGACAGTCTTATGGGAGCTCCATTGTAGGTAACTAATTGCTTTTTTCTTGATGCTTTTAAGAGTCTCTTTTTCTCTTTAACCTTTGGCATTTTAATTTTAACGTGTCTTGGTGTGGGCCTCTTTAGGTTCATCTTGTTTGGGACTCTCTGTGCTTCCTGGGCTTGTATGTCTATTTCCTTCACTAGATTAGGGAAGTTTTCGGTCATTATTTCTTGAAAGAGGTTTTCAATTCTTGGTCTCTCTCTTCTCTTTCTGGTAGCCCTGTGATGTGTGTATTGTTACTTGATATTGTCCTAGAGGCCTCTTAAACTATCATGCCCCACTGCAGGCCAAGTTCAGCCATAGCCTGTGCCCTACTCAGGATCACCTGGCAAGATGCACCAAGCAATCCACAGATGGCTACCATCCATGCTGGGCTTACAGGTGCCTCAAGAGGCCAAGTCACAAACCAAGGCCAGCTGCCACTAGTACTGGGCTTGGGCCTGCTCAGCAAGAGGTACAGGGTATGCTAAGGCCAGATGCTGCTTGTCTGGGTTTTGTGAACCTTTGGGAAATTTTAGGAAAGTCTACAACTTGAGCCAACACAGGACATTTGTATGGAAAAGCTACTGGAGGTGGCTTGGGTGCACCCACAAGTTGGGTGGAGCGAGGTCTAAGGGAGTCACAAGGGGAAGAGGGAGGAGAGGTGACAAGTGTTAGCCAGGTTGATGGAGACTCAGATAAGGGGGTCACCTGCATCTGCATACCATGCTGGAAGAGGGCTCAAAAAAGAGACAATAGATTCTGCCCGCACTTCTCTTGGGAGAAGCTGCACCTCCAGCCCACGCCCTGAAATCAGACAACCCAGTTCCTCCATCTGTCCTGGGTGCTTTTTGAGCAGCTGCCCTAGTGCTGGAGCTCAAAGCAAGTGAGTCCATCAGCAAGTAAGTCCACATGTGGGCCCCTTAAGAGGAATATCTGTAACTTCAGCCACCCTCTGTCACATTGGCCACAATCTCCACTGGTTTTCATAGCCAGAAGTTGTAGGGACTTCTCTTCCTAGCACTGGAATCCTGGACCAGGGAGCCTAGTGTGGGGTCTAGACCTCTCACTCCTCTGAGATATCCCTCTTGACTCTCAACCGCTACAGGCAGGTATGGGGACCAGCCTGTTCCATGTCTCTGCCCCTCCTCCCAGTCTCAAAGCAGCCTCTTTGGTATATCCCCAGTTGTAGGACTTCTGTTCAGCTAGACTTCAGGCCACTCCCAATGATGGTTGTTCTGTAGGTTAGTTGTAATGTTGTAGTCATGAGAGGAGGGAAGCACAGCATTTACCTACTCTGCCATCTTTACCAGAATGAACAGCAGCATTTTTAATGTTCCTTTTAAAAGGCACCATGTAGTGACAAGTCAGGCATTTCTCCTGCCGTTTGACCCCTCACTTCCCAACCCATGCCAGGAAAATGAAAAAGAGTGGCCCACAGTTGAGTGAGTCAAGTCACCCGCTGGCTAAATAGAGGTTGTAAATAAAAGTTATGTTCTGAACTAAATAATTATAAAATGCACAGCCTTATAGACAGGAGTTTCTCAAGTCTCAGCCCATTGTGACCTTTTGTCTCCTCCTAAGTAGTAAATTTCAAAGATAAGGAGCCTGAGACTCGGAGCCATGAAAGGGCTTAATCTAAGGTCACACAATGGGTTAGTGGTAAACCTGAAATCAAAACTCAAGACTACCATTGTTTAATCCAATGTTTTCATTTCATAAATATGTATGATCTCAATGCCTCAGTATTTCACATTGTCTCCCATGGCAACTTTAATAGTATACCTTCATCCATTCAATTCTGCAGTGGAGTTAGACATGCTAAGTCTGTAAGAGGATTTATCATGTGGATCTTGTTGCTTAAGAATCAGGAGAGAAGAATACGGCAAATTAAAGCAAATCCAAGGAAACCTTACAACTCCAACAGGAAAGGCAGAACATAGTATCATCAGAGATGATGATGATGACAGTGATAACGATTTCGATGATGGCATTGATGATAGAAAAGAAGAATAAAGAGAGGAAAAAGAGAAAGCTAACATTTACTGAGGCTGATTATGATTCAGAGATTTAGTTTGATTCTTTCTGCAGGCACCAGATTTTTCAAATTTAAGCAATCAGCCCTGCCATCTGTATAGAATTTTTCTCATAACTTCCTAAACTCTGCCTTGTCCCACTTCTGGATTCTTGGCCTATGAACTTGAATGAGTTACTTCCATTTTCTTAGCCTTATTTCCCTGTCTTTCCTAGATTGTAAAGAGCAATTATATGGTAACTACTATGCAATATGTATTTTTTTTTATAATTTAATTTAATTCCAATGACAGCTACAGAGAAAGGCTTCTGTGTCACCTAAGAGTTTTGACACCCTTGATGAAGGCATTCACTGAGAGTTGTATGGCCCTGGGAGAAGAAGCAGAGGACAAAAAGCAGAGGAGAGGGGGAAAGCTTCAAAATTTCCCAAAACAATAATTATTGGTAAAAAATTTAGTCTGATTTACATAAAACAGCTTTTTGTTTCCATTTTGCCCAAATAATATGATCACTAAATGAAATGACAAAGTTCATATGCCACAATTCTTTTATTTATGCTGTAAAATTTAAAACTCTATTTCCCCTGTATGAATCAAATCACTAATAAAGCTAGAAATGAGATTATGGAAGGAAAAAAAATAAGACCAAGCTACTGGATACCAGAGCTCCAGTGCTGACTCTAAATCCAACTAATGGTCCTTTTATATTCTTTTTTTATTTCTTTTTTGAGGGCAGGAATTGGGTGCACTTAATTATTCAACTGCTATAACCATTAATTGATTAATTACTTAATCCACTAACGTCAGACTTGTGGAGTGGAAAGAGCATTAAACTTGGAGTGCCATAAGAGGTTTGAGGCCTGTAGCAATGAACAAATCGTTTAGTTTCTCCATGCTCTAGTTTCCTAATCTATAAAAGTAGGGGGCTATGAGGGATATGAGTAATAAATCTTCGCATGTTCATTCCATAAAAACTGTAGAATTAAAGTTTGGACTGTGACTTCAGAGTTACCTCTGAAGCTACCACCAAAAGGTGTTCTCAAAACTCGAAATAATTCAAAGTAGGTTTCCACTGTGATTGAGATTCTGACTTACAGAATAGAGAATTTGGTTTTTCTCTTGTGCAAGACTAGGGGCAACCTATGAAGATCAAATACAGTGAAATTAAACAGAGGAAAGAAAGTAGCTGGCATCTGGCTTATGCAAGCTTGAGCAAGTCCCTTCACACCTGGACCTCAGGATTTCCAGCTATACATTGAGGTGGCAGGTCTGAGTTAATGAGCCTAAGAGTCTAATATTCTCTGTTTGGTGAACTGTGGCAAAAGTTAGAAATTCAATCCAGCCTCGTGTTCCATAGAGAAATGATATATGCTGGCTTGGGAACCAGAGGACCAGTAAATCAAAGGTGCAAAGACACGGGTATGAATAACAAAATTCATTAAACGTGTCCTCCTGAGGGGCGTCTCTTTGTAGGTTATGTGGCACTTACATTCACTCTTGTCTTTATCATAGACTTCAAATCCTAGAGTTCATGTATAATTATGCTTAGTTCATTTCCTGTTCTTTCAGTGCGTGTGCTGTGTGTTTTTCCTCCTCTTGTCTCTCTACACCTCACATAAAATAGACATAAATTGTCCCTCTGTTGAATGAATTCACTTATTCACTTATAGCAGCAGTGTGGTCCAGGGTGGAGTGAAGAAAAGAACATGAGAGTCAGAAGGTCCGGGTCTTGTGCTATGACTTCCTAGCTCTGTGAGCCTGGAAAACCAAAGTGGCCTCTCAACCTTGGAACGCCAAGTGTGGGTGGCCTACCTCCCAGGTGTCTGTGGTAACTAAATAAACTCACCCAAGCAAAGCTATGAGATACAAGTCAAGTCAAGTGTGTAAATATTGAACATACACCATCATGACAACTACAGCAAAAAACCAAGACATAAGGATAAAGGCTGAAAGATTATAAGCAAAATGTTGAACAAATGATTTTGTTAAGGTCATGGGATTACAGGTGTGGCTTTTTTCATTTCTCTGTTTTTCAAATGTTCTGAATTATGATTTTATTACTTTAAATAGAAGCTTTTAAAAATGTAGTGTCTTATTTCTACTGGCCAGGTCTTATTGACTGCCTTGGAAAGTCCTCCCTTCCTTTCCATTCCCTAGCCCAGGCCCTCCACACCCTACCCTGCTCTCCCTGTTCCAGCCCGCAGTCCATCCTACACTCTGAAGCAACACTGGCTTCCTTTCCACCACTTTCATCACACTCAAAAACCTTCGCTGGCTCTTTTTTTTTTCTCTCTCTTGTCAGAATTAACTCTTATGCCTGCCCTTCAATCCCATGATTCTGTGATTACACATTCTTTCCAGCCACTCTCAAAGCATCTTCAGCTCCAGTTAACCAGTCTTCGACACTAGCTTAGGATCTACAGCAGCAAGGAGGCCACAGCCAGCCAGTGAACATGTGTAGTTTGGCTCATATAGTATTCTTACAAAGTTTGAGCCAAACTTTAAAAATTTGAGATTTCACATAAAATCCAGTTTAAATTCTTTCTTTAAAAATAGGAAGATCTGGCAACACAGTTCCTTTATTCCTGCAGGGCTACAATCTGGCAACAGTTGACAGAAACCGAGTAGCAGCTGCATCCTTAGAAGGGGACTGTGGTCCCATCACTCATAGCAGGGCCACTGATGGCCCACAGGGCACCCTTGGGAAAAAATAGAGAAAGGGATTTCTTCCTCCGAGCAGAGGCAGCCCCACTCAGATTGCGCAGCTTCTCAAGGCTAGCAAAAATAAAATGGATTTCAGTCTCCGTTCTGCAACTAGGCTAGACTGTCTCATTAGGGGCCCAGCCAGCATGACCATAGGCACCAACTCTGCTCCCACAACAGTTGCAGTTAGGTGCCTGGCCTCTGTAGGTTCACATATCAAAAATGTCCAGAAGAATGGCCGTATGGGCTCCAACTCTGTTTATCTATAGTTTGTCTCAGCTCTACCCTCTGCATTGTCTCCACACTGCTTTCCCTCAGTCACAAAACGGCTGCCAGAACCAAGAGCACTACCTGCCTTTTCATTCACCTACAGAGAAAATGCCTTCCTATAACCCTCAAATAAGAACCTTGAGCTAAACTCAGATTAAATCACTCCTGAGTCAATCCATTTTGGCCAGGATAATGCCAGGCACTAAATGCCTCAGGTTTAAGTTATCTAAATAATTCAAGGCAGATGGTGATTTATACCAACGTTTCTCAACAAAGGTTTTAGTAACATTTTGGCCAGGACAGTTCTTAGCCGTGCTCTAGTGGTACATCTCATTGCAGTATGTTTAACATATCTGTCATCACTTATCATATGCTAGCCCCGCACTCCATTGGTTGGTAGGACAAAAAATGCCCACACACTAGTCATATCCAGACACTCCTGCATCTGAAAGTCTTGCCAAACTGAATGGACTATAACACAATGGGAGGGGTGGTTCCTTAAAAACTAAGTCTAGTCTCATATAGAAAGATGGGAAATGTAAATGAATTCTGGAAGAGCAAATCCACAAATATTCACTAAAACTTTTTCTAGACTGGAAAGAAGATAAAAAGGGAGGAAAACTATGCTAAATTTTTAACATGTGATTCCCCTTCAGATGTGCTCCTGGTTACTATGGAAACCCCTTGCTGATTGGAAACACCTGTAAGAAATGTGACTGCAGTGGAAATTCAGATCCCAATCTGATCTTTGAAGATTGTGATGAGGTCACTGGCCAGTGCAGGAATTGCTTACGCAACACCACTGGATTCAAGTGTGAACGCTGCGCTCCTGGCTACTATGGGGATGCCAGGATAGCCAAGAACTGTGCAGGTACAGTACTGTAAATCCTGTGATGGCTACCTGGCCAACATGTGTGCTGAATTTAGATATATTTATCTGGGGGAAATATTACAAGTGCCTCTTTGTCACTTTTCCAGGGCAACGTGCATTCTCAGGAATATGCATCCCAAACTTACCGGGGGTAGATATTATTATCAAAGCTACTAATATAACTTAGCTCCTGGGTAGAACAAACTATGAGACACTGACACAAGTAAATTTTTGCCTTATCATCTTATATTCTTTTAATTTTGATCAAAGAAAATCAGACTTCCATAGATTGCCTATCATTGGCCAGAGTTCTGAAGGAAGACTTGCGTGGTTCTCATCAGTTTTCTTATTCTGGAAGCTAAGTCCCATTTTTCAGTTATGTTTGGTAAAACTGACATTTCAGTGAAATAGATGAGCAAGCCAAGGGTAGAGGTTAATCATCTCCCAATTTCCTCAAATTGTCAGAATAAATATCTCAAGGAGTATCCAAGAAATCTTTCTGATTAGACTTCAGTTAGACTGAAATGTACAAATTTTATTCATAATTTCTCTAATCCATTTGCCACATAGAGTGAAGCTTTTCAGAGGTAAAGTTAAATAGCCTTCCTCTAAGAGTAAAGGAAGGTCGAGACTGAAAATTTCTTACTCTTTTGCAACTTTGAGGGGAAGAAGGGTAAGGAAGAGATATTGTGCGCCGGTGGCACTCTCCTATTGGAAATCCCCTCACTAAAACAGATTCTTGAAAAGGTTTTGAGAAGTAAAAAAGTTTAAAATTGGGAAGGAAACATATACGATCTGCAGAATGTATGATAAAAGTAAACATGTCTATAAGAAAGCAAAGTGCACAGAGGCATAATAATGAAAATGATGGAGAGAAGAGAGGAGATCCCTGTCCCACCAGAAACTGAGTAGCAGCTGAGTAAAGAGAAAGCAGGCATCAGAAAGATGCTGGCAAAATCAAAGCCTTGATTCTCAAAATATTTACTAAACTTATGTTTAAACTACATAGATGCACATCACTCTTAGAAAAGAACCCAATATTAGGAGCAATAAAGCATGATCTCGCTGAATTGTTTGATAAATCTACATTTTGTGGAACATTAAACAGCTGAAATGTAATAAAAGCATGTTCCCCTTGAAGCTAATTTTTTATGATTTTTCTGTAAAGACAGTTAAGAGGTGGAGAAAAATTCACAATTCTGTTCCAGCTTATTGCTAGCATAGATAGCGTAGGAATTTCTTTTTAATTACAAATTTTCATGCTGCAGCTCAGTGGAAAAAATGACGTCTGATAAGATGGGAGTTTTGTTTTTGTTTTTTTCCAAAAGGCTTTCTTGAAAATCATCTGTAGATGAATAACGGGCTTTCAGGTCTCCCAAATTCATGTGAATATGTTCCTAATTCTTTCCACCACATTATTTCTAGTCATCCCACTGATAGCTATCATTTGAAGGTTTGGAGTCAGCTTTGCCAAGGGTCAAGCACTGTGGAAGCCAAGATTCGCTCTTGGGCCTCCTCACTCTCCCGGCTGGGCTATACCTCCCTCGCACCTGGCAATGATCAACCCCAGAGTTGTATTAAACTGGAGAATCAGTCTGCAATGAAAAGATGGCTTTCCGATTCCAGTTGAATAATGGGCTCCATGATTATTTTGTATCTTGTGAAATTTACCAGTATCTTTCTGGACTGAAGCAGTTGCATAGTCATGTCAGACACACACACAAAAAAAAAAAAAAAAATGAGAGAAGAGTTCTAGTAAATTTAAATTCACTTTTGTCCAAGGGTCACCTTTGAAAATCTCACTGGGTTGGGGCTTAACTGGGTGAGGAGCATAATCTCTATGTCACAGATTCCATAGGGTCCTAAGGAAGAATATAATTAATCCCTGCTGAGGAATTATGTACTGATAGCTAATATTTCTAGAAACCACAAGAACATTGCTGTGTTTTAAGCATTAAGAAACAAATTCCTAATCTCTTGTTTTTGTTTCCCACAGTGTGTAATTGTGGAGGAGGCCCATGTGACAGCGTAACCGGAAAATGCTTAGAAGAAGGTTTTGAACCCCCTACAGGCATGGACTGCCCAACCATAAGTAAAAATAACAGTACATGATTGACTAACCCCACTTTCTCTAATGTGCTGCAGGTGTGGGATTAAGAAGAGCTATACAATACCCTCTCTAGAAACTGCCTGAGTTCCTCCCTTGCCTTATTTTAACTCTGTCTGTGCCTCAACCAAATGAACCCTAAACAAAAGATATTCAATGGTCTACTCAATTCCAATTGGCAAATACGTGATTTACAGTTAAATACCTCTATTTTATAAAACTTATTTTATCAAGTCTTTAAGGTTAGCATCTTGCCTAGTGGGTAAAAGCAGCTTCAGAAACACAATTTCCAATGACTGAGTTCATTTTAGCTTATTTTTCTCTTCAGGTCCTCATACAATATGATATACAGACAAGGCTTTATGACACAGGAGAAACTGAGATACCAAGAGATTTAAGTGGCTTTTCCCAAGTCACTCCAAAGCTTAAGTGGCACCAGAAATAAAATATTACGGCCTTATGAAAAGGAGCTACCATCATTATTTTCAGAATTTCTCTGTCACTACTGTCAATCACATCATGAGCAGTCCTGATGGTGCAAGAACCTGCTGAAACATTTTAAAACAAATTCTCAGAGCTGGTCTTACTGAATTTTCAAGTCTAGAATAGTCTATGATTGATTCTTTGAAGGACTTAACCCTTTTCCCATTTGCCCCGAGAATACTCGCTGGCAGCTCTTGCCACTGTAGCATTTACCCCAAGATAACTCATGGATTATAGTCCCAAAACTTACCCCCAAAGTTTGCCCCAAATTATCTGGCTTTTGTTATTATTTTCTCATCACCCTAGTATATCAATCGTCTTTGGAGTCAAATGACATCATTCTATTTATACCATCATGTTTTCAGTAGTAGTATTTCCATTTACAAGATACAGTAATTCTCAATCACTGAAAATGTCAAATCCTAGAAAACAGCATTTCTACATGTGATATTAACATTGTTCTCAAACAGTTATTAGCCAGAGATTCATTTGATGAATCCGATTTATATGTTCATTTCTATTACATTAGGATTAAAGACAAGTTCTGTTTAGAAATAACTCCAAGAACAGTTTTTTATTTTCACACTGAAAACCAGTCAGATTCGCTTCAGCTTCAAAGAGCATGTTTATGTAAAATTAAATTAATGCTGGCAGTGAGCTGTACTTTTTTTTTTTCTAAACAGGAAATAGGTTAAAGAAAGCTTTGCCTTAGAAAAGCTTTTATCAAGAAAGTAACTAATATTTACTTTTAAGTAGAGTGGTTTAAAGACTATTTTAACTTTAGGTATCCCCTCCCCGCCACCCCCCCAAAAAAAATCTTACCTCTCAATCTCTCTGAGCATAAGATATTAATATTACCAACGAATCACATCTTATAAGGTGGCACAGAATGTGAGGCATGAGCAGGGCAAAGTTTACACAGTGATAGTGTAGTTGGTCCCCTAAGTAAGGTCACTTTAAGGACATCGAGATGTCTGTCTGACCTCAGGCATCTTCCCCATCAGTCTGATGTGTAGGCTAGGAAGTCATTCTTTTGAGAGGGTATATGAGTAAAATCATGTTAACCTTAACTAATTAACATATTAACAACCATTAACACTTTGTCTCCATTTGTCAGTTCTCTAGAAGAGAGCACAGTCTGAGGGAAAGAGACTGAGAAAAGGAAAGTTTCAAAGTGTTTCTTTGTATGTGTGCCCCAGGAGGGCACTGGGTCCTTGAGGGGTGATGACAATGGTCAATGGAACTCAAATGTGAAATTCAGGGAGCAGTGAGAAACTGTGACCTACCTTACCACACGTCCAGGTTCATCAGATAACAGGGAGCAACATTCACAATGATGTCTTACAGACCTCCTCCTGCTGACGTGTTCATTTAGACAGGAGATCAGGCCATAGGAAGGCGCTGAGACCCCTCTAGGGTGAGGTGAAGGTGAGGTGCTACAGCTTGACTTGAGATGAGAAAAGCTAACAGGAAGAAAGGAGTGACAGCAAATAGCCGTCTTCACCAGTGGGCACCAAGTAAAAGCCCAAAACTTAACATGAAGAGAGTCATCCCAGAGGGCCGTCCACCACTAAAGAAAAGTGGACAAGGCTGCTCCTTACCCACCCATTTCAGATGGTTTGCCCTTTGCGCTTCCTTTCTTTCTCAATTCAGTGCCTACTGTTCACTTTAACCTACTTTCCCTTTGCGTGTGTTGTTTGTTCTTGTTATGTTTTAAGTGGAGTTGGTGCCTTGTGTATAGTTTGGCTCATCTTAGGCAGTCTTCCACTTTGAGAGTAAGAACTAGTTCTATGACCCAAAACAAGTCCTCAAGGAACAAAAATAAAAATAGTATTACCTAAGGGAGTACACATAACGATCTACTTTAAGCAGCATGATTCCCAGCCGACTTTGAGTTTGAAGAAACAATGTGCTCATTTTACCTCCAGGCTGTGATAAGTGCATCTGGGATCTAACTGACGACCTGCGGTTAGCGGCCCTCTCCATTGAAGAAAGCAAGTCTGGTCTGCTGAGCGTGTCATCTGGTGCCGCTGCTCATCGGCACGTGAATGAACTCAACTCCACCATCTACCTCCTCAAAGTATGCGGAAATGTCATACCTTCTACATGCTTTCATTCTGGTTTCACAGGTCGCTCCTAATAACTTCTATCCCTTTTGGTATGTCAGTCCTTAAATTGTTAGACTGAGGAAATTATGAAAGGTTAATTGTAACCGTGAGCTTCAGCCTAAACCCAGAGCTGCCATCTATAGAAGAATGCAATATGGAAAATAAAATGACTAAAAAACTAGTATCTATGTACAAAACTATTGAAGGAAGTGAAACCCTTAGTTCTTTGGCGAAGGTGTACATTAGTTATTCAAGTAATTATCACAAACTTACTAGCCTCAATTTGCAATGTTTTGAGTAGTTTCTCTACAAACTATATCTCTGTCTCTCTGTCTTACTATCTCTGTCTCATTGTCTCTGCTTTCTCTCTCTCTCTCTCTCTCTCTCTCCT
>NW_011888882.1:4060586-4063011 GCF_000151845.1 Pteropus vampyrus
CGTGAGCTTCAGCCTAAACCCAGAGCTGCCATCTATAGAAGAATGCAATATGGAAAATAAAATGACTAAAAAACTAGTATCTATGTACAAAACTAGTGAAGGAAGTGAAACCCTTAGTTCTTTGGCAAAGGTGTACATTAGTTATTCAGGTAATTATCACAAACTTACTAGCCTCAATTTGCAATGTTTTGAGTAGTTTCTCTACAAACTATGTCTCTGTCTCTCTGTCTTACTATCTCTGTCTCATTGTCTCTGCTTTCTCTCTCTCTCTCTCTCCCTCTCTCTCTCTCCTGCCTTTACCTTTCCTTCTCACGGTCATTTTTTTTTTTTTTTTCATTTTTCCATGCTCATACACACAGTTAAGCACACAACATACCCACATGCTCTGTTTCTCCTCAAAGGTCTAGTGATTAATTTCTAATAAACAAATTTAAGGCGGCAACAGTCAAAAACAGTACACTATACTAGTGCTTGTATATCCAAACTTTTAAGAGGTGTTTTTTTTCTCCCCTCTAAATCATGGGCTTCTATCACAACCAACAGATATTTTTTAAAACAATAATAATTACCTGAAAAGACAATGGAATTAATACCAGCACACTTTTTTTACTTAATTAATTTAACATAATAGTTAAGAGGACAAACGTTGAATTCAGATTTCTTCGGTAAGCTATTTAACCTCTTTATTGTTCAGTTTCCTCATTTGGAATTGAGGATAATTATTGCACCATCTCATCGGTTGTTAAAAGAATTCAGTGATATATGTAGAGCAGTTAGAACAGTACCTAGCACAGCAAGTGCTCATTACTCTACTTTTTGGAGGTGCAAATGATATCAACAGCAATTGGCCAAATATGCAAAGTGAAAAATCTAACACAAATTATAAAATCGTAGAACTAGAAGGAATTTGTGAACATTCTATTTCAAACTTAGAAATCATTCTTATCCAAACTCACCTGTTCGAACACATTAAGGCGCTAATTCTCAGAGGAGTCACCCAGAGTCAGACCTCTTGATACCACTCAAATCCTCTTTCTCCAATATCACAATCTCAAGATAGGTACGATTATAGCTGACAGAAAGTCAGAGCCAAGATTGGAGGGTTTACTCCAGAGTAATCCAAGTAAAGTCACATTTGGACCAAACTCCTCAAAAATGAAAAAGAGACAAATGGTCTGAAATCAAGACAATTGCTCTCCTTATACCTAAACAAACAAACAAACAAACAAATAAATTTCTAAACTCCATTTAGGTTGATCTGGGTGGGTTGATCATTTCCTCGAAGACTTTCCAAAATTGACATTTTAAAACTCAGACACTCAAGGCTACCACCAGTCTATGTTGTGCCTTTGTGCAAATTAGAAAAAGGTGCCAGTTCCCCATGGCCAGTACACCCCAGGCCAGGGTCTCTGCCTGATGGGCAGAGCTCACATAATTTTAGCCTCCAGGGCCTTCGGAAACCTCATACAGACCCCAATTTTCACAGTAGCCTACAGCAGCCTAAGGACCCCACTAGTTTGGGAACAGAGACTAACATTCAACTCTGAGTCCTCTTACACTGGAAGAGTTTTTTGTATATTTTTACAAACCTAGTGTGCACATCTACTGATTGTTTTCAAAATATTTTTTTTTTCACAGACAAAATTATCAGAAAGAGAAAACCAGTATGTCCTGAGAAAGATACAAATCAACAATGCTGAGAATACAATGAAAAGCCTTCTTTCTGATGTGGACGAATTAGCTGAAAGGGTATGTATTCAGTTTCTGGAACTGCCTTCAGAGAAAGGACTTAGCTGGTATGAACCGACCTAATCACAAACAACTGAGGCTTAACATAGCACAGAAAAAATACAGTGACCCAAGTACCTTAAAATAAATCAAAGGAAGACCTGTAGAAAAAATATATATATACTCAGTCTCTACTGTTTCTTCTCATTTGATTGGTTTCCTTGAAAAACTGTATTTATGGGTAATTTTCATTGTGTTTGCTGCTGTTTAATATGGCCGATATATGTTCCAATTAGGGTAGTCATCCAGCTGTTTGCCTCAGCATTTTATGGCTAAGAGCTATAGAATATCCAGAAATAAGCTTTATTATGTAGAATATAAAACTTATATTTACTAAGGATGCATTAAATAATGAAAGGAAAGAATAAGAATTGTGCTGAGAAAGCAATTTTGCAATTTGGCAGGAAAAAAAAATTACTTTTGACCCTCACCTTATACCATATACTAAAATAAAATTCCAGACAGATTAAAGACTTTGAGTTTGAATTTCAAATTAACAAGAAAACAGAACTTAGTGATTATTAAACCGTGAAAGGAAATAACAATACGCTTAAATACAACGTGAGGAATTACAATAAAAAGAAATAATAGATTTGACAAGATAAAATTTCAAATACCCTGGAAAACAACTAAAATT
>NW_011888882.1:4063061-4084012 GCF_000151845.1 Pteropus vampyrus
AAACAAACAAACAAACAAATAAATTTCTAAACTCCATTTAGGTTGATCTGGGTGGGTTGATCATTTCCTCGAAGACTTTCCAAAATTGACATTTTAAAACTCAGACACTCAAGGCTACCACCAGTCTATGTTGTGCCTTTGTGCAAATTAGAAAAAAGTGCCAGTTCCCCATGGCCAGTACACCCCAGGCCAGGGTCTCTGCCTGATGGGCAGAGCTCACATAATTTTAGCCTCCAGGGCCTTCGGAAACCTCATACAGACCCCAATTTTCACAGTAGCCTACAGCAGCCTAAGGACCCCACTAGTTTGGGAACAGAGACTAACATTCAACTCTGAGTCCTCTTACACTGGAAGAGTTTTTTGTATATTTTTACAAACCTAGTGTGCACATCTACTGATTGTTTTCAAAATATTTTTTTTTTCACAGACAAAATTATCAGAAAGAGAAAACCAGTATGTCCTGAGAAAGATACAAATCAACAATGCTGAGAATACAATGAAAAGCCTTCTTTCTGATGTGGACGAATTAGCTGAAAGGGTATGTATTCAGTTTCTGGAACTGCCTTCAGAGAAAGGACTTAGCTGGTATGAACCGACCTAATCACAAACAACTGAGGCTTAACATAGCACAGAAAAAATACAGTGACCCAAGTACCTTAAAATAAATCAAAGGAAGACCTGTAGAAAAAATATATATATACTCAGTCTCTACTGTTTCTTCTCATTTGATTGGTTTCCTTGAAAAACTGTATTTATGGGTAATTTTCATTGTGTTTGCTGCTGTTTAATATGGCCGATATATGTTCCAATTAGGGTAGTCATCCAGCTGTTTGCCTCAGCATTTTATGGCTAAGAGCTATAGAATATCCAGAAATAAGCTTTATTATGTAGAATATAAAACTTATATTTACTAAGGATGCATTAAATAATGAAAGGAAAGAATAAGAATTGTGCTGAGAAAGCAATTTTGCGATTTGGCAGGAAAAAAAAATTACTTTTGACCCTCACCTTATACCATATACTAAAATAAAATTCCAGACAGATTAAAGACTTTGAGTTTGAATTTCAAATTCACAAGAAAACAGAACTTAGTGATTATTAAACCGTGAAAGGAAATAACAATACGCTTAAATACAACGTGAGGAATTACAATAAAAAGAAATAATAGATTTGACAAGATAAAATTTCAAATACCCTGGAAAACAACTAAAATTAAAAAGTCAACTAGACTAAGAAAATTATGGAGAGAAAAACAACTTGTAAAAACGCTCACAAATTAACTAGAAAAATATTAAAACTCAAGCAAGAGTCAATATGAGAGACTGTACTAATTCTGTACTAATAAAAATATATATAACTAAACCACAAGGCACCATATTTAACATATCAAGATGTTTAACACATGTTTTTTTCCTGGTTGTGCTCCACCAGTGCTTCCCAGAGTAATCTGGAATTTCTGCTTTCCAATACTGGTGTTTGACATTATAAACTAAAGTTCTTTTCAAAAACAATTCTCATTTTTTACATAAATAAAGGTTAAAATAACCCTGATAATCTCTTTTGACCTTGGAGCCCTTAAACTTTTAAGAGATTAAGCTTCTAAAACTATAAATTACTCTAATTGAACCCTTGAAAGATTCACCTACTTTGAAATGTATATGAAAATTGTGTCCTTCGTACTGCGCAATGGCACATAGTAATCCAACCACAAGCATTTGACGAGCAGTGAGATTTCTTGTTTCAAAGGAGATACCAAGAAAGAAATCTTTGTAAAAAAAACCTCATTGTTGTTTCATTTCAGTGTCATGGAACTTACCAAAAGTGTCTCAATTCTTGAAGAAATGTTTTCACTAAGATTAGTTTCTCCCACAGCTCAGACACAGAGTTACTGATCATTTTGTTGTACAGTTTTCCCTTTTTTGATATAAATTAAATGCAGGCTTTCATAGGGAGGAAATAATGCAAGCTGGAAAGTAACATCCCAGTAGAAGAGACTCCTGGGCAACAAGAACACACCAAAAGCAGGAGGATGATGATAAAGCTATCAGAACATTCACCCAGGTGTTTCCATTGATTCTTACTGAAAATAACATTCTTCTGAGTATGACAACAGTTGTGATGTTGCAAGAACCTGTTGAAACTTTTCAAAATAAATGTTCAGAGCTGGCCTTGAGGACTTCTCAAACATCCTTCTAGCCTTTGGTCTAGAAAAGTCCATGATTGATTCTTAGAAGGATTTAAGAAAATCTTTGTCTTAGAAAGCCTTCTATCAAAAAGTTACTAATGTTTGGCCTTAAATAGAGTGAAGGGTTTTATTGTAGTTTCCCACAGGGATAAAAATTACAGTAATGTTGCCTCTTGAACTTGAAAATACCTTTGTATGCAAATTATCTGTCACATGAATCTCAAGTGACCCAAATCTCACAATTTACATTAATCTGAAGTTATTGATTTTGTCCCAACCTCCATATCTAAGTCCTCCATTTCCTTTCAGGAAATTTTATAGCCCTTTCCCACCTCCTATTTCTGGGAACCCCTATAGGATACTTATGCATTTCATAAGTGTTCACAGTCACTGCTCAAAGGGGCCTCTCTTTTATGACTGCTGATCATATCTGTAATAAAAATGCCAAGGACTATGGCAAGACCCCTCTTTCCCATGTTCCCAAAGTCACCATGCTAAAGTCAAGAGTGTGACGTGGTTCCATAGTGTAGCAGTTAACACATCTGTTTTACATGCAGAAGGTCCTGGGTTCGCGCCCCAGTGGAGCCACGGTCCATGGTCTACAACCATGCCACCCTGAACAAGCCCAATGTCTGGTCTTAGAAGCTAAGCAGGGTCGGGCCTGGTTAGTACTTGGATGGGAGACCACCTAGGAAGACCAGGTGCTGTAGGCATAAATAATAATAATGAAATAATAAAAAAAATAAAGTCAGAGTGGTGCTAGGCTATAAGCAAAAGTGAAAATGGGGGCTCTTACCCAGTCTCAGTGCTGCTCCTTGCCATCTGGTGCTTGAAGATACATTGCAGAGCATCAAGTCACAGAGCCCAGTCTCCAAAGGCTGGCTCAAGAAGGTCCTACACTATCCCCTCTACATCTACATCTCTTCCATCTCCCCCCTACTCTTTCAGCCACAGCAAAAGCCCCCTACATATAAACACATGCAAAGAGATCTTTAAGACTGGAAGGAAAATAGTTTGCCTCCACACATCAGAAGCACCTGGACCTCATTTCTCATCCTGACAAAAAAGCAGGACCAAAAATAAAAATTGCTTAAGACCTGATATATTACAGTTGTTGCGCTGGATGCTAGGGGATACTGAAATGAATATAATAAGACCTCTGCTCTCAAGGAATTCACAGTCTAGTAAGGGAAACATACATATAAAAAAATTATAACACGCATTCAAACAGAGCATGGTACAGGTTAGAGGAAGATAATTCTAAGGAAATAATTAACTCTTTCAGCAGGGAAGGCTTTTCAGAGAAGATGAGCATTGACTTTTGCACTGAAGAATGACTAGGAGTTTATCATGTACTTTCAAGCTACTTTCTACCACAGAGCAGAAAGATGTGAAGTAACATGGTATGTTCTTGTGACTAGAAGAATTTTGGCCTTGGCCTTACAGAAGATTAATTGTAAGGCAAGGAGTGGGAGATAATGCTGAAGAAGTTCTTAGAGGTCAGATCATGAAGAACCTTGACTGCTATGCCAGGAATATGTGAATTTCATCCTGTGGACTTTGGAAGACATGGAAGCATTTACCTAGAACAGTGAATTGATCGGATTTAAATTTCAGCAACATTCCTCAGTAGGGATGATTGATTGGTGGGTAAAGACTCTGAAGATAGGGATGCCAGTTAGGAGACTGACACAGTATTCTAAACAAGAGCGGTTGATCACTACCTTGTCTTCATTTGAAAAGACTCTGTACAAACAGAAGTCAACTGAGACTGTGGTACTGGGGAATAGGAAGAAAGACAGATGGCGAGTGGAATAAAAACAATTTGAGGATCAATTGTATACGAGGAATAACAAGGAGGAAAACTCTGACTTCGAGAAATAGATGACTAAGACTGAAAACAT
This sequence comes from Pteropus vampyrus, assembly GCF_000151845.1. Classification (NCBI taxonomy): domain Eukaryota; kingdom Metazoa; phylum Chordata; class Mammalia; order Chiroptera; family Pteropodidae; genus Pteropus; species Pteropus vampyrus. The sequence goes on from NW_011888882.1 coordinate 4,067,151, forward strand.
AGAATTGATTACTCTGGACATCTTAAGGATGAGGTATCTGGATGCCCAGCGGGCAGTTAGAGATTTGAGTGTGTAGCTCAGAGAAGAGATCAAGGCTGGAAAGTTATTTCGAAGTCGTTAATATTTAGGAAGTAGGTAAATCCACATCACTGTTCAGATTCTGAAATGAGACACTAATATTCCTACTATTATTTTGTCTAAGACTGTCCCTATTTGTGCTTGTCTCCCAGAGTTATTTTTAAAAATTCCTTCTTTCACTCTCAAAAGTCTCCTAGTTTAAACAATAAAATATACGATTGCCCTAGATATTGATTATCATCCTTACTTAATCTGGTTGATTTTTTAAAAAATTAGTATTCTAGATGCGTTATTCTTTATGCACTGCACTACAAAAAAAAATCTTGCTACTTTTTATATCGAATGTGTTTGAAGAGAATTCACTGTTTAGATGAGTAAATGATTATTTCATTTGTAATATAAACCATCAACTGTTTTATAGTTGTGAAATAATTTTTTTATTTCAACTTTTTATAAAGCAAGGTGCACCTGTTTCACTCTGTGCCCATATCATTAGTTTCCTTCTATAAGCAAAGTTACAGAAAAAATAAAGCAGTCACATAAGGTATTACTACATATTTTAGCCAGTAATTTTGCTATTTAATGGAATGAATGTTCCTCTTTGCCACTCTTTGTTAAATATAAATAAGTGCCCTCTAGTGTTTGTCAAAAAGAAGAGGTTTTATTAGAGATATGATATCCTCCAGCTGTCTTTCATTGCTTCAATTCAGTTTCCATATCGAGAAATAAGTTAAATGAACACAATAATAACAATAACCTTTCCCTTGAACAGTGAAGGCAAAGTCAAAAACATATGTTGTGCTTTGCAAATATAACAATTTACACTAGTTCAAAAATCAACTTGTTAAATTTTTTGAGTGTTTTAAATGGTGTCCATATTTTTTTAAAGCAGAAAGGGTTGACATTAGTAATAAGATTCATCTTATTTTCTGCGTCATCTTATTTTAAAATAATCGCGAATTTTGTGTTTCTGGAAAGCATTAGAACAAGCCAAGAGGAAGACAGGAATTGGACAAAGGAGTACAATGATTCAAAATGCAATGTCCATTCAGAGAACCCACTGTTTAGGGAAGGGGACTGATGGCTGCATTACTCCTGCACAGGGACCTTTATATGGAGGGGATTTCAGACTTGCCTGATAGAAAGCCTTTGGGGCTTGTGTTTGCTATGATACCATTTCTGCATTCTCTTCCTTGACTAAGGGCCACTTGCTTAGGTTATGCCTGGGAAGTATAAAAACATTCCAGGTAAAATCTCTCAGTTAGAAAATTGGATGAAAAAAGAGAAGTTTGAAACGGCCACTCCCCTGTCCTAGGGAAACTGTGCAGTGGTGTACCAGTACTCTGTGGGGCAAATTGCCTTGCAGTCCGCTTGGGTACTGCAGCACTTTGTGACAGAGCTGAACCAAAAAAAGCACCAGATAAGGCAAGTAGGCATCTAACAAATGCCAGACTGAAGAAATTCTCCTCCTCTTAAATATAACCCAGGAGTCAGTCTTTCTAATGCCAAAAGGAAGTACATCCCCCATGCCGTGTATATAGGCCAGTGTCCTGGCCCTGAAACATTTCTTAGCTCTGCTTCTGTCCTTACACACACACAGAAATACACATGTACACATGCGCCCACACACATCCTTTCTTCAGAAGCCACATTTGAGTTGGGACTTCACGTTGACATATTGAGTTGGGACTTCAAGTTGACATACACTATGCGGGTGCGCTAAAACAGAAGCTCCCAAGTTGAGAGGATGGAGTCGGCTTCTCAGAAAAGAGTTCTATTCACTCTGAGCCAAATCTGCTTCAGTGGTTATTTGTACATAAGTGACATCGATGTTGATGGAAATCTGGAGTGCAACACTGGAAACAGCATTTAGCCCAGTGAGTATAATCTTTTCAATCCCTGTGGTAATTCAGTTACAGCAGTGGTTGGACCACCCAGGAGCTACCCGACACATGCGGCATTTCAAGATCTGCCTACTTTCTCAACAATTTTCTCTTTAAAGCTTTAAGCTCGTTAGTCAGCACAATGTTAAACTGATCAGCAGACATGGATAATTTCCTAGTCTGGCATCTTGAGATACAGTAAAAATTCAAACTGTAAATTACCTGTGCAAGGCAGTTTGTTGGATTGAACTGTGACTGATGGCATAGGAATGGCATCTGATTTTATAGCTTTCTGTAATCCTAAAGCTGGTCATCACATCAGCCTTCATTCATGGTTTCTGAGATATTTTATATGTTATAGAACTTTCACATACCAGGGAAATTTATGTTTATGGACTACATTATACCCGCATATACATATACACAATATTCCCTTCTCATAAATTTAATCTGGTGTTTATGTGGATTATTTATAGGAAAGTCAAGCCTCAAGAAAGAGCCAGCTGGTTCAGAAGGAAAGCATGGACACTATTAACCACGCAACTCAGCTTGTAGAGCAAGCCCACGACATGAGGGATAAAATCCAAGGTAAATATATTCTCTTCTGGTTCAGCTTACTGTCAAGGGAGCATTCCTGTTATTAACAACAGTAAAAACTAATAGCTGCTGTTAGTGCTTACGATGTGCCAGGAACTGTCCTGAGAGTGTTATAGGTTTGAACTTATATAAGGTTGACATTTCAAGTTTGTTTATCTGGGATTTCTGAGCACTCATCTCTACTTATGATCTGTTGACTTTCAAGAATAAATGTACAGAAACACTCCCTTTCCAGGCCTTTCACAGAAGTGGAATGCCAAAATACCTTTCCAACAGAGAAAATTGCATGCTATGGTGTCTCTAAAATTCAAGAGGTAAATAGAAATCATGTTTTTCTCAATTATTTACAATGAAAACACTGCGTTTAGTTTAGAGTGGCAGTGAACTGTCTGCTAATCCAAATCATCCTGAGTTCCTCTATGATGCTCTTTCCCAGGACACAGACGGGCAACTTGCTCTGGTCCCCAATCCAGAAGAAAAGAAAAGCAGGGAGGGGGTGTGTGAGATTTCTTTGCCCTAAAGCATTGTGACTGATTTGACCTTCCCCCTTGAAAGTTTACTTATTTGTGCTCTAACCTCTGGTAAGTGTAGGCTGCATTCTAAAATCTATCTTAATAGCATGTTGAAAACCAACCTTCATTTACCAGCAAAAAACCGGTCATTTTGTTTGTTCAAAGATAAATTCCTTAGGTTACAATCTGCTAAGATACAGTATGTATGTCTTTCCATAGTTTTTATTATTCTATATATTAAGAGCTGGATGACAGCACCAAGTGCATCTCAGGGCACAATGCCAGTATAAGGACCCACAGTGGGAGCTTCGTATCATTATACTGAGGTATAGGGAGCATATTCCAAGAAAAGAGATATACCAAACCAAGATTAATCATTTGCTATATTTCCTTCGGTGCCTATAACGCACAATAAAAACAAATGGCATACATTCGAAACATTTCTTTCTCCCAGCCTCATCATTGTACACTTTTGCATCTCCAATAAAATATTCTTTTCCTATAACATTTAGAGTTACTATTGATTTGTTTAAAAAGTAAGATCGAACCTAGATTAGCTGACCTCATTTAATTAAGAAATAAATATCCCTCTATGCAGCAAATAAAGCCAGAATCCTAGTAAACCATTCAGAGAAAATAATTCGTTTTTCTGTTGTTACTCAAATTTTGATTCTAAAGTGTTTCATTAGAAAAGAATCTAAACCTTCTTATTTGACATTTTAAGTATAGGAAAAGTTTGGGGGGGGGGGATGCAAAAACCCTGTATGGAAAACAATAATTTCCATTAGTTTTTACCTTTTTGTAATAATGTATAAACAGTCTCTGAAGACCAAAGGCAAAAATGTCATTGTCTACATTTACTTTTTCTAATCTATACCAGACATGGATAAAATAAAACAGGCCAAAACTTTAGATATAATATTTGCATCTAAATGCCAAAGAATTTAGCCTTGCAAGTGCTAGTTCTAAAGGAAACAAAAATCTATGTTTAGTTTACTTCAAAAGTTAGCATTTTAGACTTTACTTGAAAAGTGAATGTTTAATTTCTTCATAAGTTTGTAGGATTTTTTAGCCAGTCTGAGTGTCCCTGTAACTTATTTATAGCATTAAAAACCTCTTCCCTCATTTATCTCCTTTCTTTCACAATTCGGGAACAACACCAATAGCTTGTCATTCCTTATTCCCAACCATTTCTAAAATAACTGCTGGTGACCTTCAAGCTATTAGCTATATAAAATACAAACCCTTATTTGGTATGATTTATGTGACACCAGTGTTTGTTTACCCATCTTGTCTGGCCAACCGCATAGATCATAGTAAACCACAGACACACAATTTCATTTACACCAAGAAGATAAAATTCTTCCTCCCAGAGCTGCCATAGGCCGCAGTGACAATTACATAACTTTTATCTGATTATATGTAGTAGGCAGAGAAAATCAGAGAACTACTCAGCTCTGCTAGTATTTAGACAACTCGTTGAATCCCCCTGAGCCTCAGCAGTCTCTCCAGCTCTAAAATTCTCCATTCCACTTATGGACATAAGATGAAAATGACCCAGAGTCAAAGTGGCACAATCTTCACAAGCAGTCATACTATAGAAGGCAAGTAGCAATTGCAAAAAATGTATATATTAATGAGAAAAAAAACTTAAAAATGTTTATATCTAGTATGTAGAATAATTTGAAAGTCTCACTTGAACAATTATAGATACACTCTCATTTTGGCTTAGAGCTTCAGTAAATCCTTGGCTAAAATACAATTACTATCTCAGTGCATCCTGCATATGACAGGAGATACTTCAGAACATTTTCTCTAAGTTTTGAATTTTATGTAAAAGTTTGATCAAAGGCCCCAGATTTGTGTGCCTTAAAAATTAATGTTTTTGAATCACTGTACAAACCAGGCACAGTTAAAATCAGGGCAGGCTTTGTATCAATCCCATTCCCATTCTGAAGACACCAAAAGGAAAGCAAAGAAGAATAATTTCATCAGATTTTACTTTCCCTGGAATAGATGATAAACTCAAATGCCGGCATCAGTATTTGCAGTGTGAATATCAGTATGCTGTCTTTTGGGGAGTCTTTCTTTCTGTTTTAGGAGCAGCACTGCCCTTTGCCCTCACTCACCCACGTTTTCAATGGCATCACTGTAAAATGCCCAGTCACCTCTCTCAGCTATCTTCTCTTATCATTTCCTTCCTTTCAGAGATCAACGACAAGATGCTCTATTATGGGAAGGAGCAGGAACTTAGCTCTGAGGAAATCTCTGAGAAGCTGGAGTTGGCCCAGAAGATGCTTGAGGAGATTAGACGCCGTCAACCATTCCTCATTCAACGAGAGCTCGTGGATGAAGAGGCAGATGAAGCCCATGAACGTAGGTGTATTCAACTCATAGAGCCCAGCACATGTCTGTTTTCTTTGTGGGTCCAGAAGCAGACACCAAGTCACAGGGCAACATTTGGTCAAAGCAACCAATTCCCAATATTCAGAGATATGTAGAACTTATATGTGGCCTCGGGGAATCATTCAGCATAACTTGACTATATGACCAAGATTTTTAGATCGAGGCCCAACCTTGAGCTTTTGAAACAGCTGAGATTCCACAAGGAATATGTAAAACTTTTACTTCTGAGCAGAAGAAATAAGGACTTAGCTTTGTGAAAACATATAAAACAGGGAGTGGAAGGCTCACGGGAACGAAGTCCCATGATTACAGTAAAGGAAATTATATTGAGAAGCCAGTAAAGCTACAAGCCCAGTAACATTCATGTTCTCAGGTCTATGAATGACTTTCGATGATTTTTAACCTCAATGGAAATTTAACATTTCCTTTAATGATGCCTGTAGACATCAAATCACAGTAGTATTTAGCAAACCTTGAGTTGGTCCCTGTATCAGCTATCAATTACTACCTAACAATCCACCCAAACATATTCAGTTAAAATGATAAACTTTTTTTTTTTTTTTGCTCATGATAATATGGGTTGGTAATCTGGACTGGACTCAACCCAGACAGCTCATCTCTCTGCTCCATGTGGCATGGTTGAGCTCACTCACATGTCTGAGGCCTTAGCTGAGATGGTCAGGCCTCTCCCTCCATGTCTTACTCTCAAGGAAACTAGCCAAGGCTTGTTCAATTGGTGGCTGCCTTCCAAGAGTGCAGCCATGGAAAGTGTAAGGTTTCTCAAATCCCAGCCTTAGAGCTCAACAATGTCATATCCATTGTCTTGGTCAAGACCAGCCCTGATTCAAGGCACGAGGAAATAGACTCCACTGTCAATGGGAAGAGCTGCAAAATAGTTATGGTCATTTTAATCTACACAGTCAACAAAAGAAGCCATTGGTTTGCATATCATATTTTAGCTGTTGCTGTTATCTTAAAACATTAAGTTCATCAGTAATTCGAAATTATAGTAATTAGTCTCATCTTTAAGTCTTATTGTTTAATGCACTAATAAATAACATATATTATTATATTACCAATTTGTTTTTAATATATTGGTCTCCTTTTTAATTTTATGTATATTATTCTATGCATTTTAAACACATTATAATAAAAGGGTCTGAGAGTTTTACTAGATTTACAAAAGGGCCCGTGACGTAAAAAGGGTTAGGAACACCTCCCATAGATCATTTTCTTGCGATTGTCACTATCGATTTCTGCTAAGAATTAATGCGAACATTCAAAAAGAGGAATATTCTTGACTTAAAGGCATTTATAATAGCAAACATATAAAGTCATAGAAACAGTAAGAACCAAGGAATAATCTCTGGCCCTATTTCTGAGTCAGAATGAGGCCAGCAGTCAAGAAGTCTGGAGCTTTAATATCACAGCCAAATGCTTCCATGCTGCTTGACTATTTTGGAATCTAACAACACTGCCTTGGGGAAGTGGGACCAACCACATCTACCTAGCCACCTTCCACCTGGTGAATGCATTTTCAACCACTTCCTTTACTCAGCCATTAACTTGTATCTTTTGCTCAGTGATGTAAGAAAATACAAAATCTGAACAAGACAGATTGGTATTCCCTGGAGGAAATACAGAATTAAGACACATAGTCAATGTATCTAACTTCGATCAGACAACTAAGACATATACAAACTTTAAGAATGTACTATTGCCATTTAAATCTTTCCACCCAAAATAATAATTCAGGTTTGACCTAAAAGAACCTAACTAAAAGCAGTTGCCTGGAGAGAATACAGACAATGAATGGTGTGGACATTATTTGTCAGTAACAGACAATATCCTTTTGGTTATTTTTAATAATAAAACTATAATATATTTAAATCCTCTTTATATGGTAAAATTAGTATAATAATCTGGCTAATAATCGACATAGTATAATGATATGGTTTCCACACAAAACATAATCTTAATAAGAAAGTTAATCAAGTCCTTCTTTTGGCTGACTGCCATCAGGAGTTCTGAAGCCCTACAAAATAGTATTTTTTTTTTACTTCAAATATAAAACATAGGCTATTGTTTGTGAACAACAACTTGACTCTCTATTGCTAAAAAAGGCATAGCCTGACACGTTTGCATCTCTGCTAAATGCTGATGGAATGAGAAAAGATGGGAGAAGCCCCGACTGAGTTTCTGTGTCTGTTTCTTCCCAGTGTTGAACCAGGCTGAGAGCTGGCAGAGACTATACAATGATACTCGCTCTTTGTTTCCTGTCGTCCTGGAGCAGCTGGACGATTACAATGCTAAGTTGTCAGACCTCCAGGAATCACTTGACCAGGCCCTTGACCACGTCAGGGATGCGGAAGACATGAACAGAGCCACAGCAGCCAGGCAACGGGACCACGAGGTACAGTAGATACTCTAACTGAAAATGCGCTTCAAGCATTTAAGTTATACAAAGAAGAGACAGTTGGTATACAATTTTTAAATATTCATATGTTTTAAGTATGTGTACATTTTTTGCCACTGTAATTTGCTAATGTAAATGTGTGCACCCAAAATCAAGTTGAAACCATTAGAATTGTTTAGCTTTTGCATTGATAAGAATGCAGTTGTTCTCAGTGCTTGTGACCGCATGTGTGGATGTGTTGCTTTTGCAAATGAGTAAGCATTACACTATTCTTATGCCTGCCTTTTTTTATACTGAGAGCACTAGAACACCAAAGGAACCCAAAACCATGTTCCTGAAAGGATATGCGTAATTTTCGGAAAGGCATAATGAGTAAATCTCACCAGCCTGGCTGGTCAGCAGCTGCAGAGATAGGGAGTCTAATTCAGGGCAAGGTCATACAAATACAAACAGTTGAGGAAAATCCCAGACGTGGCCGTAGATTGCAAAGGCAGTCATCCCTATGGAGCCAAGATTTGTGCATGCCCACACCTAGAGGGCTGAGAACTGCTGGTGCTCACATGTCTGCTTCGAGCGATGCATGCACTCGCAACCACCGCCATAGAGAAGGGTCATGTGATAGGAAGGCAGGTGCATCTTTGGGCATATTGATAAATATTAGAGTGAAAAAATAAGAAATAACTATGAGCCAATGCATTAATTCAGTTATGTTTATTTTTATTGTTGGCAAAACCAACTAAAACCAGGCTCTCTACCCTACATTGCTACATCTCAGTAAGTCGTCGTAAAATGTCCTAAATAAAAATGAATTACACTTATCACTTTCTAATAGGATCAATTCCTTAGTCAATATTTTTTAGAAGAATAATGACCAGGAAAGCATTCTTTGTTAAACAAATGCATACTTACGTTACACAACAATTTAGAAGTGTAAAATAAAATAATTTCTTCAAGCAGATTTCAAGAGAGTTACTGAGACTCGTCCTTATCCTTGAATTTTTCCTCTTGCCCACCCCCACATTTAGTCAACCACAGGATCCTGCCAATTTTACTATTGGAATATTTGTAGCTCTCTTTCCTCTTTTCTATTTCTCTATAACCCCTAGTTTGGGCCTTCATTTTCAACCACAATAGCTTCCTCCTCTCTCTCTTCTGTTCTTGCTCCCTTCCAATTCACCCTCCCTACCCTGCCAGAGTGGCCCACATAAATAACTGACATTTACCTTTTGCTCATATTTAAAGTCTTCATTTTCTCCTTATGACCTATAGCAGAGCCTTTGACACTATAGCTTGTCAATCATTTAGTGAATTATAAAATAAGTTGTGAGGGTTGTAACCAGCATTTTTAAAAAAAGAAAAAGTAAAAAGGAAGTAAAATAGAATTGAAAATATCAAAGTACATCACCTATAGGAAGGTATGATTTCATCACATTTTTGCTTTAATTATGTATGCGTACTGGATTGCAACATAAAATGCGTTTTGTTTTGTTTTTTTTACCGTGGGTCATGGTTAAAAACATTTGAAAGACATTGTCGTATAGGATCATCTATGTTGTTTCCCATGGCATGTGGGACCCTCTCTGATGGGCCCTGCCAGCCTCCTCAGCCTCACCCCTGCTTTTCCCTGCTTTGCACATTCAGTTCAGACAATATCACACTACTGGTCTTCCCATCTGCCTGAAAAGCAGACTTTTTTTCTCCTTCACCTGGATAACCCCAGGTATCTCCTCCTCCAGGAGGCCTACCTCACCATTCCTGATTAGCAAGTTCTCCTCTCTAGCAATCCCATAGTATGCTTTGTGCTCATCTCCTTCTGTCTGTGACCATCTGTTAATGGATCTGTGTCCACAACTCGATTTAAGTGTTTTAATTTTACATTTTACTGTTAGACCTACAGCATGCCTTAGAAAAGAACACTAAAATTCCAATCTTTATACAAAACAAAAATAAGCACATAGTTTAATCATTTTGATGTGTTCCAATAGTAGCCACACAACTAATAAGTACATATTTATTTCACTATTCTGCTCCCAACCCCAAAGGGTAACAGAATAATAAAAATCTTTATCAGATGAATGTAGGATTCTATATTACAAAAGTAGGTTAAATACTTTTTGAAAATTTTATTGAATTTATTGAGGTGACATTGGTCAATAAAATTATGTTGGTTTCAAGTGTTTAATTTTATATCATTTGTATATTGTGCATTTACCACCCAGAGTCAAGTTTCCTTCCATAACCATATATTTGACCCCCTTTACCTTTTTCTACCTCACTCCCACCCCGCTTTCCCTCTGCTAACCACCATACTGAGTTTTTGTTTGTCTTGATAATTCACTTGTCACTTTTCATTTTATATCCCACATATGAGTAAAATCATTGGTTCTTGACTTTTTCTGTCTGACTTATTTCACTTAGCATGATAGTCTTAAGATCTATCCATGTCGTTGCAGATGGTAGTATTTTATCTTTTCTTATGACTGAGTCGTATTCCATTGTTTATATGTACCACATCTTATTCAGTCATTCATCAAAAGCCGCTTCCATGTGTCGGCCACCACAAATAATGCTGCAATGAACATAGAGGCACATATATCTTTATGAATAAATGTTTTCAAGTTTTTCGGGTAGATACCCAGAAGAGGGATTGCTGGATCATACAGTAGTTTTATTCTTAATTTTTTGAAGAACCTCCATACTGTTTTCTATAGTGGCTGTACCAATTTGCATTCCCACCAGCAGTATATGAGGATTCCTTTTTATCTATGACCTCTCCAACACTTGTTAATACTTGTCTTGTTAAAAATAGCCATTCTTACAGGTGTGCGGTGGTATCTCATTGTGGCTTTAATTTGCATTTCTTTAAAAGCACTGTGTAGAGATTCTCACAAGCCAAAGCTGTGCCTTCCCAAGACTGTTTCTATCATTTTTTTTTAAGGATCAGAAATTTTTTTTTTTTTTTTTTTGGCATATGTGAAATGGATACTGAAGCATACAGAATAGTGCTAATTACGTCATCTTCATAATTATCAGTTTCCAAAACTTTTTGGTCAAATTGACCATCTTCTTGTGGGAATATCTTTATTCGTTTCAAAGCTAATTTTATTCATTCTTCTAATGCAATATATGATAAGTGGGAGAAACCCTTTAACATGAAGCATATTATTTTCCAACTACTGCAAATGAACTTATCATGCAGGGCTGTTAGCACACAGCTTTGAAGTCTGGCTGTGACTTCAAGATGTTACCACTGTTCCCTTAAGGCAACCCAGATTCAGGGGCTTCCAGATGGGGTCAGAGTCTAGGGTCTCAGACTCTGTAAAAAGGAAATTGCTTTGAGAGAGCTAAATAATAACCAAACTTTTTCACCTCCCTTCCTTATAAACTTTAAAATAGTGCAGAGCTAGATAACTACTTTTCCTTGTGGAGATAAGAATAATTAATCTCAGGTAGTCACACAGTATTAAGCTTGATGGATATTGAGGGGAAATTGGTTTTTTAATGTTCTTGCATTAAGAGGATATTCAAATAGGATTCTTTTCTGTCCCTAGACCTTTACCTTTCCCTGTAGCAATGTATTTAGAGAAGAAGAGTTCCATCTTCCTTTCCACTAAATCAGGAAAGACTGCAGGAAGTAAGAAAGACATTAAGATGAGCTTAGAAAGTCTTAATGTATGTCCTTTTATATCTAGGCTCTTATAATTATTTCTATGATAGCCTAGATTATACCATAACTTACGGATTTCAACTCCAATTTAAATTACCATTTCTCAAGTAATTTCAATTCATTTTTCACTCAGATGATAAAATGAGTCTTTTACTTTTTCCTCTTACTGTTTTATTCTATGCTGCTCTCAAACTCTTGAACTCATTCGAAGCTCCATAATATTTCTTCAGAATCATAACATCCTTGCCTCTAGAACCCAAAAGTGAAGGTAAGAATTAAAGCATTCATCAAAAAATGCATTAGCAACTAGGGCGATTTCCCTCTTCAAAACTCCTGAGCATCTAACATAATGAGCTCAGAGTGGAAGGAAGCAAGATCACAATTTTGCACTTTGATGACAGGACCATTTTAAATTTCAAAAAGGATGTTAATATTATTTTATATATGCATTATTTCTGTCCAGATGAGCTATTTGTATCCCAAGATAGCACACGGTAAAAGTTTGTTTTGAATTAATTCATTTTCTTATTATTGCAAATATAGAACCAACGTTCCTGTATCGATAGTCCCACTTTACATTCGTGAAGAGTCAAAGGCCCTCTCCGAAGTGTTAACTCTCTGAGATGGTGACATTATAAGAAATAATCATAGCTAAGCTTTGAAGCTCCCAGATTGCTTACTTTTGTCATTTCTACATTATAAATGAGAAAACTGAGCATCTGGTGGGCAGAATTCCCCAGAGCTGTACAGCAGTCAGGTGCTGGGGCTAGGCTGGAAACCCAGATCTGTCTTGATGCAAAGACAGTGAATTGATACTGACCACTCTCCCTGATGCTTTCTCTAAAGCCACCTCTTTGTCTCTCCTTTGTTCCTTCCTGAAGAAACAACACGACAAAATAAGAGGACACATGGACAAGGTGAACACGTCCCTGAGGACATCTTCAGACTCTTTGACAACACCTCGTCTGACCCTTTTGGAACTTGATGATATAATAAAGGTAAGAACCCATGTGACTTGTTCAGGTTTGCATTGATAGCACATTAGAACAGCAGCTCAGTGTCACAGAAGAATAATTGAATCCAATTCAATTCTATCAAGGTAGCTGGTATTATAAAAATAAGACCAGGTGACTGAATTTTTTAGTTTTTTTCATTGTACGGTGGCCACTAGCCATGTACAGCTGTTAAATTTAAATTTAAATGACTTGAAATGAAATAAAATTACATTTTTAATTCTTCAATCACATTAGCCATAGTTCAGGTGCTCCATATCACCACATGTGGCTAGTGGCTACTACATTGGACAGCACAGATATCATCACAGAAAGTTCTCTTGAAAGTACAACTCTAGGTTCATCCTACTCACTCTTTACTCATAAGTCGTATGTTTAATAAAACTGGCAGTGAAAATCCATAAAAGTTATACTTTTTAAAGTAGAAATTTTCCAATAAAATGCAGTGATTCAACCATCACCAAAGTACTCTTAGCTCATTTGTGTTATCTTTGAAAGGGTGTCATTTTAAAGTCATCTGGTCACCATGTCATTCTTTAGCTATTTCAGCACCAAGTTCCCGTCTGTCTCTCCATCCCTACTCCCAACACTATCCTTGGTGACGTCAAAATCTAGATGGCTGAGCCCACCAGCTCTCAGACCTCCAGCTCTTTGAACTCCTATCCAACAAGCTTTTCCTCCAGTCCATCTCTTTTATCCCTCTCTGATGGCCATACCTAGGTTTTGTCATCAAAAACAGTATCTCATCCCAAATCCCAGCTTCAAGCACCTTTCTCCCTGCGTAGCATCTCTTATCTCACTTACTTATCTCAAACCACATGGAGACCTCTTCGACTTTATTTATCCTATTGCTCTCATACCCTCTCCTGCCTCCTTAAGCAGCTAAAATAATCAATATAATCATTCTTTGCAACCACCCCTCATTTCCATATTCACCTATGCTCCTACTGTACTCACTTGAGAATTCTAACTTCATATACCCAGCGAACCCAAGTATCATGGCCACATCAGTGCAGCCAACATGACTAATGGGAAACTTACTTCCCGTTCTATCAGCATGGCTGATATTTGCTTCATGCTTCATGCTTCACTGAAAAAAATAGAAACAAAGACAACTCCCCTCATCTTCTGTTCCCAAATCTACCTGTTTACCTGCATCTCTATCTAGACTTCTACCTTCCTTCCTATAGTAAATAATGAAGTGTCCCTTTTCCTGCCACAGTCCAGTCCCTCTACCCATACTCTGAATCTTATTCTTCCTCACCTTGAAAACACAGTAGCAGGGTAGGGCTCCCAAAAGCATGCCCTCTGTCTTCTCTTTCACCCAGTTCTTACTCTTTACTGGATTGTTATTAGTCACATACAGACATGCTCTAATAGCTCCGATCTTTTAAAAATTAAAAAGAAAAAAGCCCTTGCCTATATCTTCTCTAATTTCCGCCTCATTACTCTGCTCGGCTTCACGGCAAAACATCTAAGTAATTTACAGTCTCTGTTTCCACCCCCTATCTCCACGCTGTCTACAGTACTCAACCTACTCCAAACGGAAATCCATGTCCCACTGAAACTGTGTTTGTCCAAGTCACCAGTGACCTCAATGTAGCATCTCTCTCCTCAGCATTCTCAGCCTCGCATTGTTAACCGTCTCTCCTTATTTAAACACTCGGGGCTCCTGTCCTGGCTCCTCCAACACCCCACTCACTTGGCTCTCCTCCCACCTCATTGGCCATTTTTTCTCAGCCTCCTTTGCTGGCTTTACCACTGCACATTCCTGTGGTAAATATTTTAGGCTCTGCAGGCCACACACAACTGCACTCTCTTATTCTTTTTGGTTTTTGTTTGTTAGTTGTTTTTTTTTCGTTTGTTTATTTGTTTTTTTACAACTCTTTAAAAATATAAAAATATTCTTAGCCAGAAGCTATATAAAAACAGGCTTTGGGCCATACTTGGCACTGGGCCGGGTTGAACCTTGCTCTAGATAATGAAAAGCTCAGTGTTCAGTCCTGGGCCTTTCTTTCTATTTATACTTTCTCCCTAGTTGATCCCATTGAATCTCATGACTTTACAGAGTAATTATATGCATGATTCCACATTTCTACCTCTGACTCTGATACCTCCACCGAGTTCCAAACTCTTAGATCCAAATGCTTACTCAATGTTTTCAAGCAAGAACTCAGCATGGTTTGTAGGAAACTCAGTTTCATCTACCACTTTGATGTGTAATAGACATATTAAATTTAACACATTCCGAATGAAACCTGGTCCTTCCCTAGTCTCCCCCACCTCAGCACATGGCACAACCCAATAGCTCAAAGCAAAATTCTGCAGTCATTCTTGATTTCTCCTTTCTCCTCACCCCCATTTCAGTGAGACCTGTTGGCCCTATCTCCAGAATGAATTCTGATTTCCTATCACTACCTTCTTCTCTGCTGCTACTACTTAATCTAAGTCACCTCATCCCCAATGTGAGCTGCCATAAGAGCCTCCTACTGATCCATTTGCTTCTACTTCTGCCCATCAATACTCATTTTCTATGCAATAGCAGAATAATCCTTTAAAGACATAAACAGATCACATTATTTCTCCCACATGAAATCTCTATTAACACTTATAAGAAACAAGCTCACTTTACTATGGCCCATGAGACCCCCTAAGTGACCTGGCTCTGGCCCACTCCTTTGACCTCATACCCTACTCTCTCCCTCACTCACTGCACTCCAGATTGTTACATCTCAACTCCTCTCTATTTTTCCAACATGCCATACTTTTTCCTGCCTCAGGATCTTTGCACTTGCTGTCCCAAAATCTTCAAATTGCTAGTGGCCTTGTGACCATTCAACCTAAGTGTCCTCTTACCTTTATTCACTCTCCAAACCATCTTACCTGTTGTATTTGATTCAAAATACTTTTTACTCCCTGAAATTAGCTTGCTCACTTATTTGATCACTTGTTGATGATCTGTATCTTCCCACCAGATTGTAAATTCTTTGAAAGTAGAGACTGTGTTCACAGCTGTGTATCCTAAAAGAGTGTCTGGTATATAGTAGTCATACAATAAATATTTGTTGAATGAATTAATAAGTAAAAGTGGAAAGTCCATGGTATTTTTTTCTGCTTATACAATTAAAACTATTTTTTTCAAAGTATTGTTTCCCAGATGACCAACCAAATGGCTAGAGGTTTAATGCTGTCTCCATAAAAATAAACCCTATATGCCAGGGACTGTGCTACATTCTGGGAATATCAAAATAAACATAGTTTTTGTCTCCCAAGATTGTGTAATCTGGTGAGTGTAATATTCAAGTAAAAGGATTATAGTCATGAGATATGTGGATAAATTATATATATACATACAAACACACACATATACACACACACATATACATATATATGTATATATATATGTATGTGTGTGTGTATATATATATATATGTATGTATATGTATATGTATATGTGTGTGTGTGTGTGTGTGTGTGTGTGTGTGTGTTATATATATCCATACTGAACTTACCCTGGAGTTGTTAAGGAGGGCTTCACAAAGGAAGTGCTATTAGAGCTGCATTTGGAAAGATGAGTAGAAATTTTCTAGATAGATCAGACAGAAAAGAAAGGAAAGGTATTCCCCAGACAGGGAAAATAATGCGTGCAAGGACACAGGGGCCAGAAAAATTATGGAGCATTAAAACAATGATCAGTTAGTCAAGGTTGGACCCTGGAAGGTAGTAGGATGAGGAGTGGTAATAAATGATGAAATTGGTGAGAGAGGAGGAGTCAGTTGATGAAGACATGCTAAGGAATTGGATTTGTTCCTGCAAAGCAATAGCTGGTTTTGAGAAGGGAAATAATACAATCAGATTTACTTAATAGGAAGATAACAATCCCTGCTGGATGGCAGAGAATGGATTAGAAGACTAAAAGAATGGGCGCAGGCGAGGAAGTTAGATCACTCAGGGAGGAAGGGACTGAGTCAAACCCTAAGGAATAGCAGCTTTTAAAGTCTTCATCCTGGCCAGTGAAATAGGAGAGTGGGAGAGAACAGTGTCACACAGGCTAGCTTAGGTTAGTTTTGCTTAGTTTAATTGTTTTGTTTTGTTTAGTTTAGTTTAGTTTAGTTTAGTTTAGTTTAGTTTAGTTTAGTTTAGTTTAGTTTAGTTTAGTTTAGCTTCGTTTCGTTTCGTTTCGTTTCGTTTTCAGATCAGAGACAGCAAAGCATTTCTGAATGCTAGGGAAGCAATCAGTAGAGAAGAAGGAGTTGAAGATTCAACAGAAATAGATAAATATCTACTTAT
>NW_011888882.1:4084062-4086749 GCF_000151845.1 Pteropus vampyrus
GGAAGATAACAATCCCTGCTGGATGGCAGAGAATGGATTAGAAGACTAAAAGAATGGGCGCAGGCGAGGAAGTTAGATCACTCAGGGAGGAAGGGGCTGAGTCAAACCCTAAGGAATAGCAGCTTTTAAAGTCTTCATCCTGGCCAGTAAAATAGGAGAGTGGGAGAGAACAGTGTCACACAGGCTAGCTTAGGTTAGTTTTGCTTAGTTTAATTGTTTTGTTTTGTTTAGTTTAGTTTAGTTTCGTTTCGTTTAGTTTAGCTTCATTTCGTTTCATTTCGTTTTCAAATCAGAGACAGCAAAGCATTTCTGAATGCTAGGGAAGCAATCAGTAGAGAAGAAGGAGTTGAAGATTCAACAGAAATAGATAAATATCTACTTATAATATTGTAGACTCTTGTAGACCTGGCTTGAAATTTACTGAACTTCACAATAAGGAAGAATAAAGATTATCTTTTGATATTCTTTGGGGAAAATGTTTTAAGTTCTTCTAAATTCAATTCATTTTTTAAAACATTTTCTTAAGAACGCATCAGGAATTTACGCAGAAATAGATGGAGCCAGAAGTGAACTACAGGGAAAGCTAGCCAACCTAAGTAACCTCAATCACGATTTAGTCCAAGAAGCTGTTGACCATGCACAGAACCTTCAACAAGAGGCTGAAGAACTGAGCAGGTAATATTCTGGTTTTAGAAATGCAAATCTCTGTATAGGCTGCATAATTTTTATTCAATTCCAAATGCCGGAGCTACTGGGATACAATGTTAATAGCTTGGTTTGAGGATTACATTTGCTCATTTATTTGTTTGTTGATGGTCAGTCTGAGAGCCAAACATTGTTTATTGCAATTGCTTTAGGGAGACAGTTTTTAGATTTTTACAAATCTGTCAGTTCAGGGAAAGAGGATTCTGTTCCACAATTATTAATAGGATGACCTAATGCGTTTTGTTTAAGGGCATAACTGCTGCACAAAATATTATCAAGTATATCAGATCCCTCTACAAGGTCTAAATCTACCATCATCACCTGTCTATTAATTTCATAGGTAGCATTAGTTTTCCACACCCAAGTGGTTGGAAGTTGGCGGTGTAACTGACTTCTGGTAAATACTCTGGACACTCCACAGTGCCCAGCAGGAACTAATTGATTTCAATACCTATTAAGAGAAAAATCAATGGGCAATTTTTCTCCTACCATTTAAAAGAGAATCATGCACCCCTTGGGCACTAAATTAATGTTAATTGAAATGTACTGAAAAATTGAATTGAATTCATGACTCTGAAATAATAGATAAATAATGAGATGATTATAGAGAAAGACTACAAATCTGGCAATTAGAAATAAGGATAAAGGTCAAGAACAAAATAAGAACCAATAGTAACTTCTATTCAAAACTTAAATAATCTTTTTATTTCGGATTGCCAAAATTTTCAAATTTTCTCCTAAATCTCCTGAGAGGAGAGTGAGAGGTCACATGTAGTTTTGGTGTGAGATGGTGTTATATCCACCAACTGTCATGCTCCCAGGAAATGTGCTTCTGATCAAGCCAATAAAATGGAGCTTGGATAAAACACTGCTTTGGATAATATGCTGTATTCACAGAATATTATTCTTGAAGTCCATTCTCAGGCTCTCTTCATCCTTCTTTTGTCATTGTAATAACTGCATCCCACTGATTGAGATCTCAACACATACCTTCTCTAAATGCTGCTCTACAGCAAGCAGTGTGCTGGCATGAATAAAATTGAGACAAAGGATTCAGAATAATCCACAGAAGCGGGGGTGGGGAGTTGGCATTTATATTATAGGGGGAAAAGTGTTTGTCTCAGGAGTGAGAAAAACCTTAATAAAGTGTGCCCTGGGCGAGCCATGCACTCTCTTCAGAGCCTTGCTTGCTTCTGTGAAGAGGGAATAACGGTATCTTGAGCATGGGCATGGTAATAATTAAAAATTTACTGCATGGAACAAGGCTAGCCCAGTATCTGCACATAGATGCTCGGTGCATGTTATTCCCCTTCTTAAGGAAAAATATAATCTGCTATATAAGGTGAATAAAAGAGAAAAATAAGGTTGAATGAACAGAGTGAAACCAGCTAATACCTAACCATGCTGAGGTTATGCACCCTCTCCGAGAGCCTTAGTTTCTTCTATGGAGAGGGACTAACAATGCTGATCTGGTTAAGTAGTAGATGGGGATGACTGGGTTCATTCCCGTGCCTGACCACAGCCACATGAATTCTCACTTGAAGAATTGCAGAATGTTGTTTTTAAATCATCATTTCCTTTTTATGTGGCCGCTGTCAGGCAGGCAGCTGCCATGGGTCCAAACTAGTGTAGTCTTGGGGGTACCAAAGGCAGAGGAATGCAAAGGAAAGACAGCTTAGGAAAACCTTGTCAAGCCAGGTGACTTTGAATAACAGGAAGGATATATTCAAATCAAGCCCTAAAAATGGCCCTATTTCCCAAGGAGGTAAGAAGGAAAAATAATGATAAGTTTGTTCATTAACAGGAATTTGCACAGTTCAGATATGAATGGGCTGGTCCAGAAGGCTTTGGATGCTTCGAATGTCTATGAAAATATAGCCAATTATGTTAATGAAGCCAATGAAACAGCAGAATTGGCTTTGAACATCACTGACCGAATATACGATGTGAGTTTTCCTTTATTTCAAAGATCATTTATATTT
>NW_011888882.1:4086799-4097057 GCF_000151845.1 Pteropus vampyrus
TCTGATCAAGCCAATAAAATGGAGCTTGGATAAAACACTGCTTTGGATAATATGCTGTATTCACAGAATATTATTCTTGAAGTCCATTCTCAGGCTCTCTTCATCCTTCTTTTGTCATTGTAATAACTGCATCCCACTGATTGAGATCTCAACACATACCTTCTCTAAATGCTGCTCTACAGCAAGCAGTGTGCTGGCATGAATAAAATTGAGACAAAGGATTCAGAATAATCCACAGAAGCGGGGGTGGGGAGTTGGCATTTATATTATAGGGGGAAAAGTGTTTGTCTCAGGAGTGAGAAAAACCTTAATAAAGTGTGCCCTGGGCGAGCCATGCACTCTCTTCAGAGCCTTGCTTGCTTCTGTGAAGAGGGAATAACGGTATCTTGAGCATGGGCATGGTAATAATTAAAAATTTACTGCATGGAACAAGGCTAGCCCAGTATCTGCACATAGATGCTCGGTGCATGTTATTCCCCTTCTTAAGGAAAAATATAATCTGCTATATAAGGTGAATAAAAGAGAAAAATAAGGTTGAATGAACAGAGTGAAACCAGCTAATACCTAACCATGCTGAGGTTATGCACCCTCTCCGAGAGCCTTAGTTTCTTCTATGGAGAGGGACTAACAATGCTGATCTGGTTAAGTAGTAGATGGGGATGACTGGGTTCATTCCCGTGCCTGACCACAGCCACATGAATTCTCACTTGAAGAATTGCAGAATGTTGTTTTTAAATCATCATTTCCTTTTTATGTGGCCGCTGTCAGGCAGGCAGCTGCCATGGGTCCAAACTAGTGTAGTCTTGGGGGTACCAAAGGCAGAGGAATGCAAAGGAAAGGCAGCTTAGGAAAACCTTGTCAAGCCAGGTGACTTTGAATAACAGGAAGGATATATTCAAATCAAGCCCTAAAAATGGCCCTATTTCCCAAGGAGGTAAGAAGGAAAAATAATGATAAGTTTGTTCATTAACAGGAATTTGCACAGTTCAGATATGAATGGGCTGGTCCAGAAGGCTTTGGATGCTTCGAATGTCTATGAAAATATAGCCAATTATGTTAATGAAGCCAATGAAACAGCAGAATTGGCTTTGAACATCACTGACCGAATATACGATGTGAGTTTTCCTTTATTTCAAAGATCATTTATATTTCGCCTTTTCTGGGCTTATGACTTTTCTGTTTTCTCA
Source organism: Pteropus vampyrus (assembly GCF_000151845.1). Taxonomy (NCBI): domain Eukaryota; kingdom Metazoa; phylum Chordata; class Mammalia; order Chiroptera; family Pteropodidae; genus Pteropus; species Pteropus vampyrus. The sequence continues at coordinate 4,087,987 of NW_011888882.1, forward strand.
TGTCATCTCTTCCAATGTAATACAAATGGCAGAACAGGAGAACTAAGAAAAGACCATTTATTTATGTTATGAATGTTTTAGCAGGGCATGTTGTTCAAGGTGTGCCTTATCCCAGACAGCAAATGCCAGTTCCCTAACCAGCTTTTTCATGTCACAGTCCCTGAATAAAACATATCCAAGACTATTCCCAGGTATATATTCAGATTTTTTTCTTTTTTTAAGTTTATTTTCCAATTACACTTATTATACAATATTATATTAGTTTCAGGTGTATAACACAGGATTAGACATTTATATAACTTACGAAGTGATCACCCCAAGAGTCTAGTACCCATCTGACAACATACATAATTGCTGCAATATTATTGACTGTATTCCCTATGCTGTACTTTACGTCCCCATGATTAGTTTTATAACTGACAATTTGTACTCCTTAGTCTCTTTTACCTTTTGATTTTTTTCAACTCAGAAATTGTTTATTGATGGTTTCTACATATGACAAGCACTTTGGCGAGGCCTTGGCAGGCGCTATTATTGGTTCATTGAATTTTCCTCAAAAAACATTTATCTCGAAAATGTCAAGGACACTACTGTTTCATGTTCACCTTTGACTTTGACTTCGAGCTATGAAAATAAAGCTGTATGAATTTTGCTTAGTATTTAGCAGATAAACTGTGTCTCTTAAATCCTAAAACCACAAAAATTTGTTGCACTGTTATTTTTACTCTCTCCACCCAATTCTTTTGTAGGCTGTGAGTGGCATTGATACTCAAATCATTTACCATAAAGATGAAAGCGAGCACCTCCTCAATCAAGCAAGAGAACTGCAAACAAGGGCAGATTCTAGTAAGTACCTTCACTTTCCCATCTTCCTTCTGATTTACTGCTGCTTACTTCCTTTCGTACAATATTTCTGCATTTAGACAGAGATTTCAAAATTCTAGGATTAAAGAATAAAGAATATTTCACTGAATAATACATTAATAGTTCCTGCTCAGAGTCAAGGCATAAAAAAGCAAAGATTCGTATTTTAAAATAAGTCGTGATTTTAAAAAAAACTTCCACATAGTAAAACATCGATATGCTTTATATTCTTGGTAATCAAATAGGCTAATTAATAGAAACAATAAATATCAATTTTCAAAGAGATAATCCCATAAAATACACAACACTAAAACTATATTACACATAATTTACCCTTTTGTGTAAAATTCAGAAGGCTGTTCAAAATTTTACCCATAATGACACACATAGGAACAGGTCATCACTTGGAGAGTCAGGAGGATAGGGCACCGCAAAGCAGTCTGGTTATTTGCACTTTCTTGTAGTTCGTGTTCTTCATGTTTACTGTATTTAGGACAAGCCTGGTGATCATATGGGAGGAAGCATTTCCAAAGGCTTGTGTTTGCATCTGCTAAAGCGATACCTCCAAGAGTGAGAAAGGAAAGAGAAAATAAAAGTGAGATCATTTTAGTCAATTTTGAATCTTGTGAGTTACTCTTAAAAACAATTGAATTGACTAACAATTTTACCAAACATTATTCATTTCTGAAGTAATGAACTCATTCTTAAGGTATTCGAGCATTGACTAATGAGACTGGAAATCCATTATCTAGCTAACTTCTAACTACCACCTAAAAACAAAGGCCAATATTGAACTTAAAAACTTCACATAACTTTATCAAAGCAATTAATTTCAAGTCTAACTGTGCTTTTATTTTTACAAAGAAATATATAGAAAATAAATACACTTGTTTTTCATACGTAGAATATTTAACTATATAATTACCATAAAGGAGCTATAATTTTATGTTTTCTGGGTAAACAAAGGCAATAAAGTTTCTCGATTCTAAGTAATTTTTAAATCCAGTCTTGAACATATTCTTCAGAAAATTAGAGTAATAGCAGTAAAGAATTAGATTAATAGTAAAATATTTTTAAATAAATGTTGATATATCTATGTATTTCTTTTGTTTTATGTGATGTGAAGATGAGAATATGCAGATCTTCATAACTCAGTGACTTAAATATTTTATTCTCCTTGATAATTTGCAAGGTACTTTCTCAGTCCTATCACTATCGAGTTATTGAAACTCATGAAAGAATTTTTTTCTATTTTGGAAGTGATATCTCTTCAAAGTTTTACATTTTTACATGCAGTGATATCTCTTCAAAGTTTTACATTTTTACATGCAGATGAATCTCTGCATTGGTCTCTTTAAATATTTTATGGATTTGGTCACCTACTTCATGATCTTGTTTGGTTAAATCCCTTCATGTATTTATTATAAAAGGGACCCTGAAGGGGATTTAAGACTGTGTGGCTCAGTACTCGCCTCCCTTTAAACAATATATGTGTTTGTGATATAAATTCAGATTCTTAAATTGAACCATATTTATCTACTGGGTTACATTATAATTTTAGATTACTGTTAATTCAGTTTCAATGATCAATCATCTTTATTTCCTAGCTTTTTTTTTCTTCATTGTCTGCATCAAATAGTTAGCAACTTATAATATAACTCAGGAAGCTGCTATTTAAAGGAATCTTCTATTGAACTCATTTGTAAAATGAAAAAAATGTTTATGTAAGAAGTTCTAAATAGGACACACTTTTTATGAAACATCTCTTCTTATAAACATCCAGCCCAAAATAGATTTTCTTTCTCCTATTTTTATCAGGAGCTCCAAATATAGAGTTAAATATATTCTTTCTCAGTATATTAGCCAGTGATTTTTATAGTCACGGGACCCAAAAGAAAGAGCTAAAAAGATTTTTTTGTATTATGGTATTCAAAAATTGAAGCTAAAAGATGGAGAGAGAATGCAATACAACTACAAAGTATGTTTAAATTCCTCTTTAAATTCTGGGAAATTCTTGGGCACTACCCAAAGGAAGTAAGAAAGAAGTGCTTGTACTTTAGTTACATTGTACTTGGCGACAGAATCAAATAAGCATTACCTATTGTGTACACATTATAGACATGTGGAGAAAAAGATAACTGGACAATAAACCAAGCACACCAAGACTATACAAGAGAAAAGAGAAAGTACACCATAGGACTGTGTATATTTACAAGCCCATCGGAGAGAAAGAGAAGAGTATGACAGGAAATAAAAAATTTTTTTTCTGTTTGTCAAGAAGCATAAATTTTCTGATGCTTTAGGAGTAAACAAAACATGAACCCAGAATACTTGGGAAAGTTGATCTTTCATTTCAGATGACAAGTTATTACATCATGGCTTGTTGGGATTTGCTCCAAGATAACTCCAGTTTAGGGATTATGCATAAGCATACTTCCAAGAATAATTTTTGCAAGAAAAAGCTATCAAAAACTGATACATGAATGTGGTTCCATAGGGTAGCAGTTAGCACATCTGGTTTATATGCAGAAGGTCCTGGGTTCATGCCCCAGTGGAGGCATAGTCCATGGTCAACAGCCATGCCATCCTGAACAAGCCCAATGTCTGATCTCGGAAGCTAAGCAGGGTCGGGCCTGGTTAGTATTTAGATGGGAGACCATCTAGGAAGACCAGTTGCTGTAGGCATTAATAAAAAGTAAACAAACAAACAAACAAATAAATAAATAACCGATACAAGAACAAATAGAAAATCCGATAGAGCTATATGTACAAACATATGTATAATAAATTTAATCAGTAATTAAACCCTTTTCACAAAGAAATCTCAAGGTTCAGATGGCTTCATCAGTGAATTCTTCCAAACTTTTAAAGAATAACACTACTCATATAATAAATTCTTCCAGAGAATAGAAAAAGAGGACATGCCCTCTAACTTGCTCTATAAAGCCAAATTTTACATACTAAAACTGATAAGGACATTATATAAAAAGGAAAATTATAAGCCAGATTCTCTCGTAAAGAGATTTGTAAATTCTAATCAAGATATTAGCAAATCAGATCTAGCATACATGAAAATGGTAATACATGACTAAGTTAAGTTTATTCCAGGATTTCAAGGATAGTTTAATTTTTAAAACATTAACAATAATTTATCACTATAAATATCAATAATATATCAGAATATAGAAGAAAATTCATACAATCATCTCATTACATGCAGGAAAATTATCTAACAAAACTCAATACCCATTCAAGTTTAAAAAACACTCAGCACTAGGAATAGATGGAAGCTTCCATAATCTAATAAATAATAATAAAATAATATATCAATCGATGTGTAAAAATCTGGTTTAGTTCCATGTACAACAATTAGAAATTAACTTTTTAAAAATAACATCATTTACAGTAGCATAAAATGCCTGGAAATAAATCTGATGAAAATGCCAAGATCTCTACACATAAAACTATAATATACTACTGAAAGAAATGAAGGAAATTCTAAATAAATGGAGATCAAAATTGGAATTTATATCTAAAGAATAAGTAAATAAAAACTATATTTATTAAAAGGAAGACTCAAATTGGTAAAAATTACAATTCTGCCAAGTTTATCTACAGATTCAATATAATACCAATTAAAGTACCAGAACTGTATGTACATATACAAGATGATTCTAGAATATCTGCGGAAATGGGGCAAGAGAGGGCCCAAGAATAGCCAGTACAATCTTGAAGAATAAAAAAAACAAAGATGGAAGACTTAAACTACTTACAACTCTACAGAAATTAAACCAGAGATACAAAAGATATAAAAAATTATAATGGTGTATTATTTCTTTTAAATGAAGTTTAAAAACAGACACAATTAACAGACAGAGTTAGAATTCAGAATAGTGGTTATCTTTGGGTAACTACAGAAGTCCCAGGAAACTGTGAGGGTGCTAATAATATTTTACTTTCTTGATCTGGGCACTGCTTATATTTTGTGCTCAGTTTGTGAAAATTCATCAGGCTGTGTACTTAAAATGTGTGCCCTTTTTTTGATATAATTTATATATCAATTAAAATTTTATTAAAACAATTAAGAAAAAAGAATTATTCTTATATAACTAATCATCCCCATAAATATAAATGGATCTTTCAGTTCTTTATCAATTGTGCTGCTAAGTGTCATTAGTGCCAGCAATGCTACATTTTTCAATCAAAGATATTAGCCATTACCTCTACACATACTTTTATGACTCATTTTATGGCACCCTAAATCACTGCCAAGCAGCAATGCAAGTTTTCTGAAATCCTGTATCTCTTAATTGAAATGCCACTTTCCAGAATTGGTGTTCTATGCTCATGTCATATTCAGAATATTATAGATGACTCTCTAGTACAAATTAGAATTTTCCTTATTGAAAGGGAGTTTTTGTTTTGTTGTTTTGTTTTGTTTTGTTTTCCTGGCTTCCTATCCCCATTGGTACTTTTTTCGGCTTCTTCTCCACAGGCAACGATGAGGCAGTGGCTGACACCCGCAGGCGTGTGGATGGAGCCCTAGCACGGAAGAGTTCCCTTGAGAACAGATTGAATGATGCCTTTAAGCGACTACAAGCCACAGAGAGAGGTAAGGGTTACAGACAGAACTTACGCCTCATCTGCTTGTTTACTATGATTCCTTACCTATCAATCTTTTTGTAAAGAAATACTATTTTCTCATGGCAAAAGAAATTGTTTGTCTCGCTTTCACACACATACACACACTCACACACACACACACACACACACACCAAAAAATCCTAAAAAATATTTATAAAACCTATAATCATACCTCCTAGGGGTAACCATTAAATGTTAAAGCATTTTCCTCCAACCTTCTGTGCGTGTGTATTAATGGATCATATTGCTTATATGTACTATTTGGTAACCTGCTTTCTTGTGAACATCTTCTTTGTTAACAAATATGCCCTAATTTGGTTATTGGGTTTCTCTGGCCTCAACTGTCAACTACTGTCTTCTGTTACATGCCACGTCATTCTTATAGTACAAGCAAGAAGACCAACGAGCCAAACAGAGAAACAAGAGTACTCATCTTGCCTAATCTGGGACTACAGTGGTATTTTAGAAAGATGTGATTGGAAGCAAATGTTACTTGCCTGGCATAGTAAAAGTTAAAAGATGACTGCTGGATGTGAGTGTTTTACTATAAAGGAGCAAATCCAGCTACAGTACTATAGCATTCCAAAGACCTGGCCAGGACGCTGTCCTCAATGGTGAATCCCTGCTGTCAGCATCCTCAGAGCTACCACATGTTAGGCACTGGGCTGTGTTTTACAAACATTATCTCATGTGGGAAAGTATTACCATTGCCTTTAGGCTGATATGAATCCTGAGGCTTTTCAAGGTTAGGGAACTTGCTACAAAAGGCACAGCTCCAAAAATAAGCAAACCTGGGATTCAACACTACTTCCATCAGTGTTCAGAGCATGAGGTTGAATTAAATGTTTCTCCACTTAAAAAAAAATTGAAGCTACAACCTCACCTGAGTGATTTTTGTTTTTATTACAGAAATAATACATGACCATTATAGAAAAATTTAAAATGTATAGCTAAGAAGAAAGAACAAGAGAAGAAAAATATTTTGTAATCTCATTACCTAGGAAAAAAATTTTTGTTGTAAACACATTTTTATTTTGAATATCTAACTTTTTAATAAAAATAGAATTTCACCAAATATGCTCTTTTGAAATTTGCTTTTCTTATTCAAAAATACCTTTTCTTACCAATTTTCTTCTGTACTAGAGCATCATTTCTATGGCAAGAGGTGTTCCATGTAGAAGAAAGTGATATTTACAACGAATTTCAGACACAAACATTTTATGAGTTAAAATCTTATATGCATTTTCTGTGTCTTTTTCAACAGGTCTGTGACCTGAAGAAATATTAATTACTTTTTAAAAAATTTACCTCTAATTTGAAAATATTTTAAGCAAGCTATGTGTTTTTTAATATTTTTTTATTTTTCAATTACAGTTGATTTGAGCTACATGATTTTAATGAGACTTTAGTCCTTCAAGCTCACTTAATACTGTTTACGATATCCTTATGCACCTAACTCACATCATAATTAACTTATATTTAAAGGTCTTAATTAGGCATAAAAACCCAAAATCTAAGATCTGCTTCACCAAGTGATTAAATGGATGTTAATGTTCCCAACAAATGTCCTGCTTCTCTGCAAAGTGAGTGTCCTTGTGCTCTGTGTGAAGGTGATGCTCACCAGCGCCTGGGTCAATCCAAGCTCATCACCGAGGAAGCAAACAAGACGACAGTGGAAGTCCAACAGGCTACCGCCCCAATGGCTAACAATCTAACCAACTGGTCACAGAATCTTCAAAATTTTGACTCTTCTGCTTACAACACTGCAGTGGACTCAGCCAGAGATGCAGGTATCACTTAGAGATTTCGCAATTTTCATTCAATTAAGGGATTGGCCATTAAATTCTACACACTTTTTGTTAAGAAGCAATTTTCTTCATTTGAGTTTCAGATTGGAATAATGTAAAAATTAGTTTAGAAGAGGAGAAAAACTTTTGGTCAGTTCATCTATCAATATGTGTATATACATATGAAATATATACATATCTTACATAAACACTAGATAGATTGGTTGTTATAATTTTTCTCTGTGAAATAATCGTAGCGCTTGTTTTTATAATGTAAGACTGATTGATCCTTTGGGGAAGAAGGTCATCACATGTTAAAGTAAATAATCTTAACAAAATATTGGTTTGCCTTAAGGGAAAACATTTACTAAACGGAATTGCTTTTACTAAACAGTGTTGCTCTATCCTTATCCCAAAAAAGCAGGTTATTACCAACAAGTACTGAATATGGCCAAATGTAACTGAAGCTTCTAAGAACAGTTTGTTGATCAACTTGAATACAAATTTATAGCAATGAAAATGAATTGTGTTGATGCTTAACTAATTTATTTAGTTACACGTAGATATTATAATTACATATTAATTGAGAAATTTTTTCCAGTCTTAATTTGTATAGTCTTTTCATACTTCTTAAATATCAATGTCTTTGTCATGACTAGAACTTTCTGTTCCCAGATTCAGTTTTTTGTGTTTTTTAAAAATTTTTTTTATTTTAATTTTATTTTTCAATTATAGTCGACATACAATATCATATTCGTTTCAGTCATACAACATAACCCATTCATGGTTTTAAAGACCATATTACCTTTACTTCCATCTGAATTAAGAAACAATTTTGTTAATCCATATATGATCTGTCTGTCACTGGAAATTTTATCTCAGGTCATAAAAGTCCATTTCAATAACAGGAAAATAGTTCTTTTATCTTCATCTTTTGGGTATATATTCATGAGTTCTTCCATGTAACCACTCACTTAATTGCTTTTAAAACCTGATCTTTAAAATATCTGCCTCCATGACATCCAACATTTACATTTATAAAGATATTGCCTCAGGAATATTTACTAAATCTGTTAAAATTTTTCCTCCTTTTTCAGTCCTATCAGTGATTTCCTAAACACCCAGAACTAGCACTAATTGAAATTGTTTCAGGCTACTGTGTTTTCCTCAAATAGCATCTTGTGGTTCAAAACAAAGTAAACAAAAGAGCATACAATACTATAAGAAACTTTACAGAGACCCATATAAGGTGGCTGCCTTTTTCTGAGAGAGTAGAGGGCAGGGAACCCTACCTTGTATACATTTCCATAGTCAAAAATTTAATGTAATGCTTTACATGTGCTTTATTACCTCTAATTTTTAAAGACTATTTTATTATATAATGGCTAATGTGGTCAGTGATCCAAACAACAAATATTTACCTCTGTATTAATTAATACAATAAACTGATAGTTGCTATTATTTTACTAAATTCCATTCTTTGTGCTGGAGAAGCACTTTTTACCCCAAGTACAGAAAAGAGATATTTCCATGGTCCTCATTGACATTTTCTCCTGAATCTGAGTTTAGTTTGATTCTAATAAGAAAGAGGCTTGCTCTTGCCCAGCAACTAGTGCCCAATGACCCTGCCCTTATGTAGGAGAATACCCAAAAGATATTTATTCTCTAGTCCACTGGTTCACAAACACTAGTGCACATCAGAATCATTTGGGCCCCACTCCCAGAGCTCCTGATTGGGTAGGTTTGGGATGGGACCAAAAAACTTGCATTTCTAAC
>NW_011888882.1:4098387-4138939 GCF_000151845.1 Pteropus vampyrus
GTTTCAGATTGGAATAATGTAAAAATTAGTTTAGAAGAGGAGAAAAACTTTTGGTCAGTTCATCTATCAATATGTGTATATACATATGAAATATATACATATCTTACATAAACACTAGATAGATTGGTTGTTATAATTTTTCTCTGTGAAATAATCGTAGCGCTTGTTTTTATAATGTAAGACTGATTGATCCTTTGGGGAAGAAGGTCATCACATGTTAAAGTAAATAATCTTAACAAAATATTGGTTTGCCTTAAGGGAAAACATTTACTAAACGGAATTGCTTTTACTAAACAGTGTTGCTCTATCCTTATCCCAAAAAAGCAGGTTATTACCAACAAGTACTGAATATGGCCAAATGTAACTGAAGCTTCTAAGAACAGTTTGTTGATCAACTTGAATACAAATTTATAGCAATGAAAATGAATTGTGTTGATGCTTAACTAATTTATTTAGTTACACGTAGATATTATAATTACATATTAATTGAGAAATTTTTTCCAGTCTTAATTTGTATAGTCTTTTCATACTTCTTAAATATCAATGTCTTTGTCATGACTAGAACTTTCTGTTCCCAGATTCAGTTTTTTGTGTTTTTTAAAAATTTTTTTTATTTTAATTTTATTTTTCAATTATAGTCGACATACAATATCATATTCGTTTCAGTCATACAACATAACCCATTCATGGTTTTAAAGACCATATTACCTTTACTTCCATCTGAATTAAGAAACAATTTTGTTAATCCATATATGATCTGTCTGTCACTGGAAATTTTATCTCAGGTCATAAAAGTCCATTTCAATAACAGGAAAATAGTTCTTTTATCTTCATCTTTTGGGTATATATTCATGAGTTCTTCCATGTAACCACTCACTTAATTGCTTTTAAAACCTGATCTTTAAAATATCTGCCTCCATGACATCCAACATTTACATTTATAAAGATATTGCCTCAGGAATATTTACTAAATCTGTTAAAATTTTTCCTCCTTTTTCAGTCCTATCAGTGATTTCCTAAACACCCAGAACTAGCACTAATTGAAATTGTTTCAGGCTACTGTGTTTTCCTCAAATAGCATCTTGTGGTTCAAAACAAAGTAAACAAAAGAGCATACAATACTATAAGAAACTTTACAGAGACCCATATAAGGTGGCTGCCTTTTTCTGAGAGAGTAGAGGGCAGGGAACCCTACCTTGTATACATTTCCATAGTCAAAAATTTAATGTAATGCTTTACATGTGCTTTATTACCTCTAATTTTTAAAGACTATTTTATTATATAATGGCTAATGTGGTCAGTGATCCAAACAACAAATATTTACCTCTGTATTAATTAATACAATAAACTGATAGTTGCTATTATTTTACTAAATTCCATTCTTTGTGCTGGAGAAGCACTTTTTACCCCAAGTACAGAAAAGAGATATTTCCATGGTCCTCATTGACATTTTCTCCTGAATCTGAGTTTAGTTTGATTCTAATAAGAAAGAGGCTTGCTCTTGCCCAGCAACTAGTGCCCAATGACCCTGCCCTTATGTAGGAGAATACCCAAAAGATATTTATTCTCTAGTCCACTGGTTCACAAACACTAGTGCACATCAGAATCATTTGGGCCCCACTCCCAGAGCTCCTGATTGGGTAGGTTTGGGATGGGACCAAAAAACTTGCATTTCTAACAAGTTCCCTGGTGAAGCTAATGCCATTGGTTTGGGGACCACACATTAAGAACCGCTGCCATCCGTGAGACTTTGGAGAGAGTTATGCCATTCTCTGTGTTTGGAGTTTCTCTCATCAAGCTGTATCCTTATGATTTGTACACTTTTCTATATGTATGTTATACATCCAAAAAATTAATAATAATAACCTAAAAAGTCAATATGATCTGCTTGTATCATGACTTTTGTCTGAGCCCATAGCCCATGGCTGCCCACTCTCACCTTGGCATGACTGCCACTCTTTGGGTGCTACCTCACTTGCTCCATCTAGTTCTGCCTGTGCTGGGACCACTGCAGTGTCATGTGTGAGTGTCCTGGAGAACAATGTCTTTACCTCCTTTTGCCCAGCATTTTTTTTTTCCTTGTTATACAAGTTATATGAGAAATGCAAACAGAACCTTTCTTGTGTGGTGAAAGGAACATCTGTGTATTCGTTGTGGATTTGGCCCTTTAGACATGTACATTATAAGTCAGCTTGCTCCGCACACAATTTATAGATCAATGTGTCTTTTAAGTGCCACAAAATAGGAACTGACTATGTTTTGGGATTCACTGTTAATTTTACAGGATTAAAAATGACCTTACAGTTCTAACAGAAGTAATCATGTGTTTGTTGTCTCTTCACCTGATTCCTGAAATGAACTTAATGTTGAAATATTTACTCAAGTGATTAATTTTTATTAACTGCAGTAAGAAACTTGACAGAGGTTGTCCCTCAGCTCCTGGATCAGCTTCGAACGGTAGAGCAGAAAAGGCCCGCCAGCAACGTTTCTGCCAGCATCCAGAGGATCCGAGAGCTCATTGCTCAGACGAGAAGTGTTGCCAGCAAGGTAACCGATGAAAGGCGTCATCATCAGTCACTTAGTGATGATAAGAATATGAAACTGAGCTCCAATTCTTCAAGCAGCTTCCAGAGCTGGGAGCCTTTCTACTCTGTTTTCCAGTTCGGTAGTTCTCAGCTCCATCTGCTTGTCAGAATCACCTGAGGAACTTTGAAAACTAAACCCTTTTCTAGTTCCAAGCTCAAGGCAATATATCAGACTCTTTGGAGAAAGGACTCGGCACCTGTATTTTCTTAAAGCTCCCTAGTGATCTATTGTGTAGCCAAGATTAAGTACCAGAAAGTTAACTTATTCAACAAAGCTCACAGAGCAAAAGAAATCAAGTAAAGCCAATCACAATAAAGGACTGGATTTATTATTATTGCTATTATTATTATTCATTATTTTAATGGCTGGTTTAGTGCAATTACTATATGGAATAATCTTGCCCATCTACATCTTCAAAGAATTCTCTGGTACAGCATAGATGATACGAAACTTTTACTGACTCCTCCACAGGTTTAACTGAGGATTCACATACCAGCTACAGTGAATAATCTCAATAAAGGCCCTGTTCTGAGATGCTTATACAGAAGCAATGCAGCAACACTAGTTGCTAGTGTTGGTAGCAACATATCCTGACATAACAATTAACATTTTCAGTGTGGCAAGACAGAGCTTGTTTTTGCCCTTTTCGATTTATTTTATATTGATTTATAGACTAGCAGCATTTTTTACAACTAAATTGGCTTGAATAGACTATTGGCCCTAATTACTGACAGGAAAAAGAGTTGGAAATCAATTATTTTGTGATGAAGGAGATAATGATATAGGATAATTGATCTCATACCAGAAATTGCCTTTTTTAGATTCTTGGAGAACAGTCCAAAAAAGGTTTATTCTCAACAAATGGCATTTCCAAAACTAGGTTTTCGTGAGTACTTTCTGGTAATTTTATTCATATAGAGTAGAATTTTGGGGTTCTGGTCACCTAAAACCATTTTCTAAAGAGAATCTTATCAATGTTTTTTGAGACCACTGGAGTGCTCAAATTGAGAAGCTTTCTGTGCAGATATGCCTCTTTCTCTGACCTCAGTTTTTATGGTAATCCCACACCTGCTTGGTTGTTTATTAAGATGTAATGATGTTTACTCAACTGGCAACATAGGACAGCTGCACTTTAGGCACCTGGGAATATAATCCTGAGCTCACTCACCATCAGTATTAAGCAAATCAACATTAATTAATTAATGTAAGTACATCTAATCATTCAGAAATATTTGCATAAACAGCATAGATATACAGTCCATCCACTTCTGAATACTCTGAAAATCACCCCAGATCAGACCCATTTAGCATATCATATTAGGCCTCTACTGAATTGTGCTTTGTTGTGGTACCTTTCCGTGAATCATTGTAAGAAACATTTTAATGAACTCACCCTTACAATTATAATAAAAGGCATGAAGAGAGTAGAGCTCAGAGACCCCCATCAGGAATGAGGGAAGCCCTTTGGGAACCATGGGAAAGCACTATACCATTTTCTGCAGATTACTTTTAATGAAATAATTTTGTAACTCCAGATCCAAGTCTCCATGATGTTTGATGGTCAGTCGGCAGTTGAAGTGCACCCCAAAACCAGCGTTGATGACTTAAAGACCTTCACATCCCTGAGCCTGTACATAAAACCTCCTTCTGTGAAGCAGTCAGAACTGGCTGGGACTGCAGATCAGTTTATCCTGTACCTTGGAAGCAAAAACGTAAGAGCATGAGGTTTTAAAATGGAATAATATTGAAGGGAATGATGGGTGCTTTTCTGTTGTCTTAAAACAAAGCTACCTATGCCAACAGCAAAATTCCTATTCTGGTAACTCAAAAAGTATAGATCAGTTTAGTGCCAAGACTAAAGTAGTGGTTTCAAAACAAGTAATTCCTTCTCTGTGTGGGATATTTCTGGGCTTGCCTCATATCAGCCTCACACTGCTAACTCTGAGGAGTCTGAATGCAGCATTTCAAGACCTTCAGAATGCCAAACTGTGTTTGAAGATGCATAACAATCAGTATTGGCATACTGTGTTATATCCTTGGGTTAGCTAAACAAGGTTAGCACACTCTTGGCGACCATCAAATGTCCACAAGCCTGTCCAGCTGCAATTAGACAAGCCCAGTGGGGCAGCAGACTGATGTGGCCACAGGGACGCTGGAAAGAAAGAGGAACTGCCCAGTCTAACAGGAACTTTGGTAATAATTCAGGCCAGACGTACAGCCAAGCACTGGGATAGCTGATTGTCCTTTAAAGAAACGAAAACAAAAGATGATATTCATTCATTTGGATTTTATTTAAGCGACTTCTTGACATTTCAGGCCAAAAAAGAATACATGGGTCTTGCAATCAAAAATGATAACCTGGTATACGTTTATAATTTGGGAACTAAGGATGTAGAGATTCCTCTGGACTCCAAACCTGTCAGTTCCTGGCCTGCTTACTTCAGCATTGTCAAGATTGAAAGGTAAAGTGAATCTGTGACACAGGACTTACGTACACATTTTATAATAAATCTATTGGATGCACACACACACATACACACACAGTCTTCCTGTGGATGTTGTAAATAGCATTTTCTTCCCTCTATTCCTCCTTCTCTTTCTTCCATTATTCCTGTATTCCTTTGCAAATACCTTGGTGGAAAACAAAAGATTAGAAAAAATAGCCATTATTTCTAAACAGCAATCTGATTATTACATCTTTTTATCTGGCGAATCTCTGAATTAATTCTGAGATGGAATGTCTTTTCTCCTTTTCTCATCGATTGTTGACATTCTATAAATGCTTATAAATATGACAAAAATCACTAATTCCATGGTAAGGGAACATTAACATTTTGACATTAAAAAATAGTTTTTCTATAAATTATCTGGCTAATAAAGAATAAAAATTCTTTATTGCAACAGGGTAGGAAAACATGGAAAGGTGTTTTTAACAGTCCCAAGTCTCAGTAGCACCGCAGAGGAGAAGTTTATTAAAAAGGGAGAATTTGCGGGAGATGACTCCTTATTGGATCTGGACCCCGAGGACATAGTGTTTTATGTTGGTGGCGTGCCTTCCAACTTCAAGGTAAGCTATCCAGCTATGTTTTGACTTATTGCAAACCTGCATGATTGTTTTTTAAAAATCCATAATACCTACAATGATTTGGAGGTGGATTGGAAACTTTGATATTTTAAGAAAAAGCTTAGCTCAGTGGGTGGTAGAATTCTGAACCAGAATCTATAAATCTCACATGTAAATCTGGACTCTGCTACCCATATTTTCATAGTGTCAAATGCTTTCAAACTATAGCTAACACTTGAATGTCAATTTATTTCAATCTGTTACATGCATATGTAATTAATACTACCCCCACCTACTGTAGGAGTGTCTATACCTTGTGGGTTTGTAACTAGTCTTCAGGTTCAAAGATGACAGTTTCAAAAACTCAGTTATCTCAGCTAATATAGACATGAAATAAAATACCTGGGATGAGGGTGCAGGTGGGATCTAGGGGAAGAAGTATTAAACCTGATGAAAGGCAGATAAAAGAAAGCCCAGGTAGATAAGGAGTTTATCTAGAATTTCAACTCCTAGGCTATTACTTACTGGTTATAGGCAGCACATTGTTGAACCGCTCTGAGAATTACTTTTCCTCTTTTTATTTGAGAAGAGGAATATCTACCTCACAGAGCTGATGTAAGGATTAGTTTTTGTCATGAATTCGCTGTCCTGATTGGCATATAGTATATGCTCAGTAAATTCCACACTGTCTGCTAAGACATGCACAACTGAAAAGTCATTGTTTGTCTAAATGATTTAGCATAATGTAGACACAAACTCAGGCCTAGAAAGATATTTATACCTATGGATAGGTCCTATGGATGTGCTTTTTGTTTCACTGCCTGTATCATCCCAGTGAAATGTGATCACTTTGTCTGTTGCACAGCCCCCCGCCAGCTTAAACCTGCCTGGCTTTGTTGGCTGCCTGGAATTGGCCACTTTGAATAATGACGTAATCAGCTTGTATAACTTTAAGAACATCTACAATATGGATCCCTCCAAATCGGTGCCCTGTGCCAGGTAAGCAAGTGGTAAGGGTACTAAAAACGTTGATAGCCATGCAAGAGCAGCAGGTGAGACAAGTGTGGGTCAACATTCAGGTTCTCAATTTTGGGGGGGAGAAGGGGGGATTGAAACTACTTAATAGTCATGCTTGCAAAAATCTTTTCAGTTCTTCTGTAGATTTATAACACTTATAAATAGTGTTAACTTGTTTGCAACTTTGATTTAGGCTTCTAGAGACTGGAGTTTCACTAGAGACTTCTGTTGTTTTAGCACATAGGTAGAGAAGAAATCCATTAAAAACAATTCATTTAACCCACCTGTAAATACTTAACATCTACCATGCAGACATCGGGACTTCATTTAAATGCTGTAAGATCCAAAAAAAGATGTCATGAGAATGGATTAAAAGGGCCTCACTTGAAAAACGTAACACAAACTGTAATATTCATATAATCCTTGCATTTTTATTCCAGAGATAAACTAGCCTTCACTCAGAGCCGGGCTGCCAGCTATTTCTTCGATGGCTCTAGTTATGCCGTGGTGAAGGATATCACTAGGAGAGGGAAATTTGGTCAGGTGACTCGTTTTGACATAGAAGTTCGAACACCAGCTGACAATGGGCTTGTGCTTTTGATGGTCAATGGAGTGAGTAAACATAAAAGTCCTACATCTTCTTCTTTATTTCCTTTAATTTCTGCTATGCATGTTTCTAGGAACCTTCCCAAGTTAAGTGTGTCATGCCATCAAATTGAAGTTTTAGTTTAGAAAGCAAAACTGGATTTTTTTTCTTAAGAGAAGTCATGTCAGCAATAAGTAAAAGCAACCCAAAATGCATTTCCCTGCACTACATTTTTGGATATACATTAAATATCCCCTCTTTAACAAACTAAGGGAACTTTGAGGAAAATCAGTGCCAAGATCTTACACTGACTTTTTAAATCACATGTCCTAATCAGTAAAAAAAACATATGCATGTTTACTATATGTGCATGCATATACATAGCACATATATACATTTATTTATTAATGATATACATCACATGATATCACTTATATGTGAGATACAAACCTAAAAGCAACAATGAACAGGGCAAACAAACAGAGACTCATGGACATGGACAATAGACTAGTGGTTACCCGAGGGTAGTGGGGAGTAGGGAGGGGGCAGGTGGATAGGGTAAAGGGGGTCAAATATGTGGTGACAGAAAGAAATCTAACCATGGGAAGTGAATGCACTGTGTAAATATATATATATGCCTTAATGTTAAAAAGCACAGCTGAAACTTATTGGATTTCATTAATCAATGTCACCATAAAAAAATAAATAAATAAGTCTTGGGAGCTTTTAGCTTAAATAAAAAAAAAAATGATATACATATACCATATATGGATATAATATTCAAATCTAGGAATCAAATAATTTATATAAGATCATATTAAATAAAAATAATGTCATTTTAAAATAAAGATGAAATGAAATAAAATTTTTATTTGTTAATGATACAAAAGTTATTATTAATAGCAATGTTAGTGAAAACAATGTAAGTAAATATGTTTAAGTATTTTAAAAGTCTCATTAAACTCTTTGTGTTATGGTGATTCAAAAGTCTTGTCCGAAGTCAAGTTTATTTCAACACTAAGTTTTATTGGCAGTCATAACTAATAACATACCTCATAAAAATAAAAATGTAAGAAAGTATCACTGGGTATGCTTACTAAATCATGATACTATTTTTTAATCTCATTCACTAATTGACAAAAATTATTTTTAAAGTTTGGCTGGTACATTTCCATCTTTCCTGATGTCAGTTCTTGCAAGCTAATCAAACATTGTGTCATTTTGTTAACTTTAACAAACGCATTCAAGATCATTGAAAATCTTCATTTGAAATATTTTTATAGGTAGTACACTTACATTGTGTTCATCAACAAGTTCACTTAACAATATAAAAATTTCCAAACATATTTTTTAAAAAATCATTTCTCCAATGTACAACCTTCTTCAAAAAAAAAAAACTTTACTTTCTCATTCATTGTTATAATACCCCTACCTTAAAACAACAGATCAGGTATGGTTTTTAAAAATAACTAGATAGACCTGGAAGGTATTTAAGTCAGACAGAAAGATAAACACTATATGATTTTACTTATATGTAGAATCTAAGGAATAAAAAGAGCAAACTAATCAGAAGCAGACACACAAATATAGTGGAAAATTTGGTGATGGACAGAGGGGTGGGGAGTTTGGGGAGCTGGGAGAATAGGGTGAAGGGTTAAAGAAGTACAAATTAGTAGCCGATGGATAGACATGGGGGTGGGAAGCACAGCATAGGGAATGCAGTTAGAATGAATACATTGGCTATGTGGAGAGTAAGGAGAGGGAGTGAGCAATTGAGGGGGGGACCATTTTACAAACTATATAGATGTCTGACCAATATACTGTATACTTTAAACTAATTAAAATAAATTTTTTAAAAATTCTTTAAAAAAATAACTAGTAGGTTTCAAGCTGCTGAAAGACATCATCATGAATAAAGGTCAACAAATTTAGAATAACTTATTTTATAAAGAAAAATGTGTAGTTCTCTTTAAATTTGATAGCATTTTAATAATTTGCAGGATATAATCTATAAACATCTATGTGTTTCAAAATATTGTCACATCACTGCATCTCAATAGAAAATCACTGTAAATATTCTATTTAAGTCATCTCACCCATAAATCCATGTAACTGGGCACCCATAAACTGCAATAAATTGCAGTAGGCTAAATGCAAGAAATGGGTGAACGGCCATTGCCAGTCTTCAAGAGTTCCACTTTTGAAGCCTCACATACCATGTGAATCCCGTGAAAATCCATCCAAAGGACAAAAATGAAGGCTCAAGGTCAATCCATGTCTTAAATATGAAAAGTTAATTTCTCTCTCTATTTTGGAATTTTTAAATGAGTGAAAACAGAAGTCGAAATATTTTATTTCTATCCTCCAGTGGATTGTTTTTTACATTATCAGAAATATGCAAACTCCACTCAGGAGATCACTTTCTGTAAAATAGAGACTTTATTATAATATCATATTTTTCAAATCCATTTCATTCTTGTATCTCGAACCATCTTCTGAAACAAGCAAGGCTGACCAGCAAATTACTTGATGTTACAGAATTACTCTGTTACTCAAACACCATATGGTCCAAATACGTAATAATTTCATATTTATTTACATAAATCTAGTGTTTCAAAATAATGCAGAAATGGTATTCTTTTTCTTATATTCATATGTGCTGATAATTTTTAAGGCTCTTTTTAGCATGCCTTAGAATTAGTTTTCAATATTACTAATTTTCCTCAAAATGGAATCCAATCACATCTGTTGGCCTGTTATAACCTTCAAAAGTTGCCTAAAGAAAGGGCAGTTGAAAACATATGGCCTATATTATTCTGTTTTCAAGATTTTAGAAAGGTCAATAAGGTAAATTTAAAATTTAATTCTCATAAAGTACATAAAAAAATAATAGAAGATAGTTGTTTTAAATAGTGTATAAATATTAATACTTTAGTATATTAATATAAGACATAAGTGCTGATGTGGCTATAGTTGTGATTTCTATTTTATATACAAATTTCATAAGACTCCTTAGTCTTCAATTTCAATAATACAGAATACAGTGTTATTTCTCAAATTCAGCTAAATCTGCACTTCCGTAATAGCAAACACTCACATCTTACAACCTCCTTCTCTCTTCAGAGCATGTTTTTCAGCCTGGAAATGCGCAGTGGTTACCTACACGTGTTTTATGACTTTGGATTTAGCAATGGCCCTGTGCATCTCGAAGACACATTGAAGAAAGCTCAAATTAATGATGCAAAATACCACGAGGTACAAATCATTGCAGTTTGGGTATTTTTGTTTTGTTTGTACTTAGATCTATTGATCTAATCAGATATTCAAACAAGACAGATGAGAAAGTAACTAAATTGAACACCTCACATCTGAAGACCAACTGAAGGGCACTTATCTACTTAACTCCAGGATAACATTTGCTTTAAAAGAATGAATGTTTTGGTCATACTGACCTTTCTGAAAAAGAGTCACCAAAAGATTCATTTCAGTTGCTTTAATGACCAAGAGGTTCCTGCTATGCTCCATACTTTCATTACAATGGCACCCCTATAGAATCCTTCTACACATTTGTTGAAAATGCCAGTGTAGATACACAGCCATTTGTTTACTCATCCTTCAAGCCCTACTAAATGTAAAAATTGTAGAATAAAGAGAAAATTTTCTTTTAAGCCATTTATCCAGAACTTAGAAAATACTAACAGATTCCTTATAACGAGAACCCATAAAGAATGCTCTTCAGTCTTGAAATAGATGTGAAGCATACTGATAATATACTTCTATTTTTATTAACAAATACTTTAAATCTGCAATTTAATAAAATGTATAAAAGGCATAATATCTTTGAAGCTAAACCAAAAGGTAGAGAATAAGAGGCTATAGTTCTTTTTTCAGTTAAAAGTCCATAGCCTTCATAAGGATGGTTTACAATAAGAGATTAGTTTAACCATTTCTCTAACTAGCGTTTTCACAAATTTATTAAAGTTTCTTACTATGTCACCAAAATAATAACACCTGGTAACATGCAGTCTAAGGTCCAGAAGGTACCTGTTTTTAGGTCTTTCCTGAATCCCCACAAAGGAGCCAAAGAAAGCAATTGGTCTCATGACAAAATTGTTCTTGGGCTAGCTCCTTCTCCACATGGAAATCCTTCTCCAGGAAATGTGGACTTCTGCTTATATCAGTAAGAGTTTCATGTCTGTGAGTAAGAAAGGAAAATTTATTCCCCATTTTGTGAACAAACACAAGAACAGTTATTTTAACCAGAATAATTAAAATATACAGTAGTCTTCAGAAAGTTGATTATTAAACAGTGATGAAGACTTACTATATCTTATTTCTCCCAGATCTCAATTATTTACCACAATGATAAGAAAATGATTTTGGTAGTTGACAGACGACATGTCAAGAGCATGGATAATGAAAAGATGAAAATACCTTTCACAGACATATATATTGGAGGAGCTCCCTCAGAAATCTTACATTCCAGGTAAGTTTTTTTTGTTAAGTGGTTGTTTATTACTAACTAAATACTGGACTAAGTATTCAACACCCAGGAGAGGTCTAGTAAAAGGTTTAGACACCCCCACTTGCTACTTATGCCCATGTGCACAGGTGCACATACACAGTCATGTACCTTGGGGCCCTCTGCGACTAGTGCTCTGGACCCCCTTAAATTAACATCTACTAGATGTGATCTATAGGTCCTTCACTTTTGTTTTAGTCTTAATTTAAACTTATTTGAATTCTCAAATAGCATCTGAGGGTAGAAATTTTAAGTTTACACGAGAGGTTGTGAATTAAGTATAGAGAAACATTATTCTGATATGTATATAAAAATTTGGTTGTCTCTTATTACAATCAAGTCATAGCATCAGAGACTTTTAAGACTGAAAGACAACTTTAGGATATTCCGGTCCAATGGTTCTCAATCCCAGATCTCATTAAAATAACCTGGAGAGTTTTATAAACACCATTGCCTATGCCCACGCTCCTTAAATTCTCAATGCTCTGGGATAAGGCCACACCATAATATTAAAAAGCAGAAGGAGGAGAAGGAGAAGGAGGAGAAGAAAAAGAAGGAGAAAGAAAGGGGAAAAAAAAAGAAAGAAAGAAAGAAAGAAACTTTCCCCAATTAAGCAATTTTACTATATAACTAGGTTTGAGATTTGCTGATAGAGTTCAACCTCTCATCCACTACAGAATCCTTGCTCTCCATTAGCCTTCACATCTCTTTTATGAATAAATATAGCGATGTGTCTATGGTTACCTCTACAGACAAAAAAAAAAAATCAATTTTTAATGACTTCAATTTTTATAAAATTTTTCCTTATATTGAATCACAACTACTGCCATCCCCCTTCAATGTTACAATGCTTCATATTTTAAAAAGGCTCTCCAAGCTTCCTTTCCAAAGTAAATAGCCTTTTCAGTTCTTTCAACTATGCCACATTGGACCCTTATCCACTATGGTTGCCATTATATGCACCCCATGTCAATCAGCACAGCCCTTTGGGTATGATCTTCTCAGAGCAGAATATGGGGAACTCTTAACCTTAGTTTGGCTAGTATTCATCTAAAATACATTGAAGCTGTTGTGATTTGATCGAAACTAACTTCATATTCATTCAATATCCAATAACATTTTATTGGGCACCTCCCCTCCTAAATATTAGGCATGATAATAAGTACTAGGATTATAGTACTGAGCAAAATGCCATTCCAGATCTTAAAGGATTTCTTACTTTTCTATTGATCCAAACGCCCAACATTCATTTTAGCCTTAGTTGATTACAGTGCGTTACAAATAAAACCAGGAAGATACGTTTATGACCCAAGTGGACTAGTGGGAGACTGAAGACTGGGTTCAACTTCTAACTTACCAGTTGTGACATAAGAAAATAACTTGACTCTTCTCAGTTTAATTTTATAGCTTAAACCATGTGAAATTGCCAAAAGTTTACTATTTTTGACCTTAAAGTGTGTCCATTATAAATGATTATAAATAAAATTAAATTATGTAACTTACATACACTGGGTCACGTCATCATCATGGCTGAATCAGTATAGACTACTTTTCTTTTCCAGGACACTGAAAGCCCACCTTCCTCTAGATATCAACTTCAGAGGATGCATGAAGGGTTTCCAGTTCCAAAAGAAAGATTTCAATTTGTTAGAGCAGACAGAAACTCTGGGAGTTGGTTATGGATGCCCAGAAGACTATCTTGTAAGTAGTAGTCAATCGAATGCATTTTAATAAATAGACACAAAACTTACCCTTCTCAAAAGCTAGAAAAGCTCTTTTCGGCTTCTCTATAATCTAAGGTACACCATGGTCTCCTTTCTGCCACCAGCAGAAGGAAGAGTCATTAAGCTAGAAAGCAACTTGTCCAGTTGCCTCAGTTTTTCTCAGGTGGGTCTTCCAAAGCCTGGAGAGGCTGTGAGAGCATTGTTACTCAGGTTGGAGGAACTGGAAAAGCTGAAACCCCAACTGTTATTAGGCACACAGAAGGAAGACTAACATGCCTGAATTCCTATATAAACCAAAAGTTTTTAAAAAAACTGTTAATACAGAACTAGCAAATAAGGCCTTTAGTATTTGAAAAATTCACATTTAAGCATCTGTTAATTATCGCAAATGCTAAATTCACTTTTTTTTTTTGGCATATAGATATCTCGCAGAGTGTATTTCAATGGACAGAGTTTCATTGCTTCAACTCAGAAAATATCTTTCTTTGATGGCTTTGAAGGAGGTTTTAATTTCCAAACATTTCAACCAAATGGGTTACTATTTTATTACGCTTCAGGGGTAAGTATTTGTCTTTCCCTGAGGAAACTTCTTGGTGTTTTTGTCTATTAAAAATACTTTTAAGCACATTAAAAGTGATTTTTATTTTTTATTCAGATTAATTTTGACTCACATATACACACACAGAATGCCTCATTTCATGCACTTTATAAAATATTATGTATATCGTATATCAAGGGTTCTTAACCTGAGAATTATACCCCCGCCCCTCAGGTTCATGAAAAGAATTCAGGAGGTCTGTAGACTTGAGTGGAGAAAAATGACATCTTTATTTTCTCTAACTAAAATTTAGTATTTTCTTCAGTTGTGAATGCCTACAACAAATCACAATAATATTAGCAGTACCTATAACTTTGTGATTAATGGAAATCACAAGTATTTTTCATTTTACATTACAACTGTCACAGATATCTCAAAATAACATTTTTGCTCATTGCTACTTCTAAATTACAGTAGGTTTTAAATCTGCTACTAGGCTTTATTATGTAATGCCTTAATAGAGAAGTACATGTATTACTATATTACAGGTTTATTGTTTTAATATTTTGAAACTGTATTTCAATGTAATTGGTTTCTTTTGTGTTTCTACTCATTTTGTTTTATACATCTTAAAATATCATTTTATGAAGGAGTCCATATGTATCACCAAACAGCCAAAGGAGTTAATGGCACAAAAAAAATGAAGAACTGCTGTGTGTATATTAAGAAGAAATATTTGTGTGATTTAATTTATAAAATAGTAAAAAGAACATCTCTGTTCTTGCATTTGCTGCAGAACACTTGAGCTCAGCTTATGAAGATATCTTATTTCAAGAATAAAAAAAAAAGTCTATAGAGATTTGGTGACCCTAAAATTCAACTAATTTATCTCTGAAAAGGTCATCACCAATACATACAACTGATGGACCAGGTCATAATATAATTTATGAGAGCAGCTGTCACTTTTCATACTTATTACCTTCTACCTGTCACATTTATATTGAGTTTAATTTAAATCAGTAGCTTCTGTGAAAATTTACCCACCGCATTTTATATGACCTCTGTCACCTAACCTGCCTCAGATTACCGTGGTTAATTAAATAACACTTTTGGTCCACAAAAAGTAGTTTTGTGCTGGGGTAATTGTAGAGTTTGATGCCCATATAAAGGAGAAGAAGGAATATTATCATTTCGCCAATGTTTTGAGTCAAACAATAAGCAAATTCAGAAAGAGATATTAACTTCTGCTTTTTTTATTTCTTTTCTACCTCTATAAATGAAAAGTGATACATTTAAAAAAAACCAAAGTAGCAAATTGACTTTTTTCTAGTCATCTAGCTACATTCCCCAGAAGATTCAAATATGTACTTTCAAAAGGGATTAAAAGTAAGATGTGATGGAGTAGAAATGCCTGAGGTAGGAAAGTAACTGACACTAGGACAACTCTCAACATGACAAAATCACCTGAAATTTTCAGTTCTAAATATAGGAGATTCCTTTTTTATTGAAATGTATCTAATTTTATAGGCAACACAAATACAAGCAATCAAATATTTTGTTTTTGTTGTTATTCATAGAAATTTTTCTGCAAGCAAACTCTCTGTTAAAATGTTAAAAATGTGTCTGTCTTTTGGATACCTGGACTTCCTACTTCAAAACCTGTGCTTGCATTTCAGTCAGACGTGTTCTCCATTTCTCTGGATAATGGCACTGTGATCATGGATGTAAAGGGAATCAAGGTGCAGTCGTCAGATAAGCAGTATAATGACGGGCTGTCGCACTTCATCATTACCTCTGTCTCACCCGCAAGGTACAGCTCCTCACTATATAGTCTTTCCATCAGATGGCTTTATTTGTAGGGTACGATTCTGTCAAATGACCACTATGAATAATAGGATAGCCTATTACTTTTCTAGCGTTTGAAAAAATGGTGGAAGGAATTATCTACCTTATTTTTTTTAATTGCTATTAATTTTCAAGACATGCAAAATAAGTTAACTATAAAATTACTTAACAAGAATATAAAGTAAAATCATAAGCTACAATCTCTTTGAGGAAGTGCTTATACATAGTACTAACTCAGTGGAGTGTAGTGGAGTTCCTTCTATTTTGCACATAGAAGGAACTCAGAAAATACTGGTTTGTTTAGACTTTAAATTAAACAATTGGGAACAGTATATTTATGCCACATTTTAAAATCTCTAACTTTATTTTTAAAATACATAATACTGATTTTCTTTTCTAAAATAAGAAAGCTTTCTGGGATAAGAAATGAACCTCTGTTGTAGACTGCTGCTGTTCTATGTCTACTTTTGCGGAGTCCTCCCATCAAAAGAAAACATGAATAGGGCTTCTCCTAGACTCCGTTTCTAATCAGGATCAAAACCATTCAATGTACTTTGCAATGAAAATGGTCTCCCATAGATGTGATTAAATGATTACCATAAGGTAAGTTCTGTTTTTTTTTTTTCCCCACCAAAAAAAACCCTAAAAGCAAACGACAGCAACAAAAAGAATGCTGATCACTAGTCATCTTCTTACTTTCATGGGTCGAAATTACAACTATGGTTAGAAGAGTCTTTTCTGCACACAGAAATATCCAACCTTTTTATTCTAGGCTTCATAGAGTCTGGCAACTCATTGTCTTTTCATTTACCATGAAAAGACATTGAAATGTCTTTTCATTTCAATTTCATGAGGAAACCTGCAACCTAGAATAGAACTCTAGGTAAAATATTAACCGCGTGGTGTGTAAAGAAGCTTTTTCCTTTGCAGATATGAACTGATAGTAGATAAAAGCAGACTCGGAAGTAAGAATCCTACCAAAGGGAAATCGGAACAGGCACAAGCAGATGAAAAGAAGTTTTACTTCGGTGGCTCACCCATCAGTCCCCAGTATGCTAATTTTACCGGCTGTATAAGTAATGCCTACTTTACCAGGTATAATATTTTCATTTTTTATAAATCTGCATGATTGATAAAGAAGATCAGATCAATAATGAAAATATTTACATTATTAAAACTGAGAACTATGAAAATATCAGAGGCATTAGGTGTAATAATTAAAAGCTTTCATGTTCTTGAGCAACTAACATACTTGAGTTTGTATTTTTTGCCCTTTAATTTCTGTACAACCTTGGCTAAGTAAACTTTCATTTATCCACTTGCAAAATGCAGATAGTAATAGTGCCTGCCTTGTTATGAAGATTAAGTGAGATAATGTGCATCAAGCACCTGGCATACAGCAAGCTGTAACTATTAGATGCAATTATTTCTGTAGTTCTTATTAATGATATAGTACAGAGCAAAATAACCAAATCCTTGTTAAGAGGTTTAAGAAAGTGCTCGTAATTTAATGCATGACTTTTAACAAAGCCATTAGTCTACATTCTTAACAGAGACAATGAGGGCTCCCTGAGTACAAGAACAGGGAAGGGAGAAATTTAATACAGATTACATAATACAGAGGGGATCACAATCGCCCAGAGTGTGGCAAGGGAAACGTTCATCTGTCAGAATGTGCTGGTACCTGCCACAAAGTTATTGATTAATCGATTAAATGATCATTTAAAGGATTCTGATTAAGACAGTGGTTGATGGATAAAGACCCATCGCACACACACGCAAAAAATGATAATTGCCAAAGTTCTTTGACTTCCAAAGTTTTCATCATGAGCAATATTTTTAAGGCTTTTTTTCATTTGTTGCAAACATAGGTTGGATAGAGATGTGGAGGTCGAAGATTTTCAGCGGTATTCCGAAAAGGTCCACACTTCTCTTTATGAGTGTCCCATTGAGTCTTCGCCATTGTTTCTCCTTTACAAAAAAGGAAAAAATTCCTCAAAGCCTAAAACAAGTCAGAATAAAAAGGTAAAGTAGAATGCTGTGCCAACTTCTCAGTTGCCTTGTTTTCCACGCACACAACTCTTGACACTGATGCTTTACAGAATTTAGTTTACAACTGTGGAGATATGAAAAGTAGGATTCTTATAGTATCAGATATTTCAACTTACCAGCTTCGTTGCATCAATTCTTGTTTCTCATGAAATAGTTTGAGTCAGATTTTATTTATACTTCCAACTACTTTTCAACAGAATGGTTAAAACTGCTCCATACGTAACAGTTTGCATATGCTATATTATTTAGTACTATTATTCTCTAGTATCATTTGCTTTTGTATAACAACCTCAGACTTTTGTCATAATCATGGAAATTATTAAAGTTCCTGATCCTTCCTTTGTTTTTCCCTCTTTCCTTGACCTTCACTTCAACCACTCACATGTACAGTTAGTTGATCTGTGGCATCAACTAGAGCTGCTTCATCATCAAAATCTTAAGTTTACATTCTCTGATTACTATTCTTTCTTATTCTTTCTGTCTAATCATTTCCCCCCTACCTCCTACCTTTTTCTGGTTCAATTTTAACAATGTACTCAGGTGCCAATGCTCCCTCCCTGATCTAAGCCACCATCATCGCCTGTCTGAATTACAATAGCCTCCTAACAGGCCTCCCTGCTTCTACCTGGTTCCCCACGAGTCTCTTCACAGCACAAGCACCAGATCCTTATATAAGTCACATCAGGTCATTTCTCTGCTCAAAGTGGTCCTCCACTGCACTCTGAATAAAAGCCCAAGTCCCTACAATGTCATAAGAGGCCCTATATTATCCAGGCCCCTTTCTCTCACTTGCTCTTCTCCTCACACTGATCTCCTGGCTCTTCTAGGACAGGCCTCGTGCACTCCGGCCTTAAGGTGCTTACTTCAGCTCTCTTTCTGCCTGGACAACTCTTTCCCCAAATATCTGCACAGACAACTCCTCCTTCCATGATTGCCCGCCTCTCATCTGCTCAATGAAACCTCCCTTAACCTTTCATTTTATACCACAGCCTGCCTCCTGCCTTCCAAGTACTACTGATCTTTGTCTTTTTCTGGTCTTCTTTTTTCCATAGCATTTATCACATTTTAATTTATTAGTTATTTTATGTATCATGTTTATTATTTACCGTCTGTCTCCTCTGAAAGAATGCAAGCTTCTTTGTTTTGTTCACTGAAGTATCCTAAGAGCCTAGAATAATGCACATAATTTGTGTTCAATAAATACTTAGCTATCTGCATCATAGGATTGTTATAAAGACTAAATGAGTTAATGTATGAAATGTTCTTAGCACAGTGTCTTGCATAGAGTAAACGTTCAGTAAACGTTCAGCTGTTATATCTGTATAAAGCCTCGTGAGTGTTTTTGAAGGATTGATTCCTAAAAGTGGAATTGCTTAAATTAAGGGAATGTGCATTTTCAATGTTGAGGCAATACTAATTTACACTCTCACAAATAGCATTCGAAAGAACCTATTGTCCTCCACAATTGCTAACACTGGATATGGTCAAATCTTTATAATGTAGCCAGTTTAATGGACAAATATGGCACCCATTGTGGTTTTAATTTTCATGTCCTTGAACACTAATGAAGTCGAGCATCTTTTTCAGGGGAAGAACTGATTTCCTTCCCTGGCTGGCTTCTGAACCATCAGCAAAGAGAAGCATCCTCACCAGCTTCTCCCTTCTGATGGTTTTTATCTTGAGCACTTCACTATATATGTATATATCAGCTTATGTGGACCACTTTTTAGAATCTTCATGAAACTTTCCCTTTACCAATTTTAATAAAATAATTTTGTTCATGTATAATCAAATCTTACATGTTTTCTAGGATCTCTTCCTGAATTTCACATAGAAGACTTTTTAAAGTGATTCATGCAGAGACATAACTTTATTGATTTTT
Source organism: Pteropus vampyrus (assembly GCF_000151845.1). NCBI lineage: Eukaryota > Metazoa > Chordata > Mammalia > Chiroptera > Pteropodidae > Pteropus > Pteropus vampyrus. Next base: position 4,118,204 of record NW_011888882.1, read on the forward strand.
ATGAAGGAGTTTTCAGAGGACACTGAAATTCTGATGGTCTCTTACTGTCACTTTCATATAATGATACTGAAAGGTTTGTCCTGAGAATTTTTTGGCTGGGACTCGAGCACTGGTCAGTGGCTCATAGACAGGAGATTAATATCATAGGCTGATAAGAAAGATCAATTTTCTAAAGCAAACACAGTTTACCCTTTTAAATGAATACAGTTTTCTGTATGAAGCTGTCTGTCAAATGTAGTTTCCTAGACACTCATAGTCTCAAGGTTATAATTAACAGCCCTTGGAACTATTAACACAAACTTTTCAATATTATATAGGAGACCTATTAGCCTTTCTGGTAAAAAGTTTTAGAAACTCAATTTTGTAATAAGATACAGAATCACTATAGCTGTCATTTATATTTTCTGGGTAATTAAAATGTTAATGTTTGCTAATCTCTTATATTTACCCTTGTGTCTATAGCTTCTTAAAAAGCTATCAAGAAAAACTTGTGGCCTCTGGTTTAAATTTTTATCAAGGATGAATCATAGCAATTTGAGCTTATGTAATTTGTTTTCACAATACTTCTTAATATCCCTTTTTATTTATTATAATTTATTTAACCATTAATAAACTTTCAGTTGTTTCTAATTTTCTCCTTTTACAGATTAAGATCATAGCACATTAATCTTTGATCATATTGCTAAATAAATATTTAGGATGTATTCCTAGAGATAGAATTACTGGGTTGAAGCAAATTACTTTCCAAAAAGGTAAAACCGATTTATATTCCCTCATGAGTATATAAGAATACCTGTCTTACCACCAATGTTCCAGCCTGAAATTTTTCCAAAATTTTTATATTTTCAAATTTAATTGAGAGAGTAGTTTCTCATTGGGTGTTTAATGTGATAACGAACATTTTATATATTGTAATGGACATGATTCTGGGGTATCTGGCCAATCCTCCCTTCTCTGAGAAGTCATTCCCTACCCACTGGGCAAAGCCAATATTTTAGATATGTGACCTCATCTATCTGGATATAGATGATTGGATTCGGGTAGATCATGTCAACTAAGCTGGCCCATCAGATTATCTCCTGGGAACCCAGAGACACTAGTCTGGGCTGGTAAAACATGTAAACCTAAGAGCTCTACATTAATCATGCACAGAGAAAGAAAGCTGCTTTGCAGAGAGAGAAAAAGGCAGAAAGCTGTCCTGTAGAGAAAGAAGAATGAAAATAGACATTCTGAGAAGAAAACAAAGCTAGTACCAGAATGTCCAGAAAAGGAGTGCCTTGATTCTTCCTAGCATTCCAATTCCTGAGTCTTGCCCTTGCTAGGACTCCATTATATTGTCTTCTCTTGGACTGTGTTCTTAAGATACTCCTATATATTTATAACACATTGGCCTCTTTTTTTTAAGTGGCTCAACCAGTTTGGCTGTTATCTGAAACAAAAGAATCTAGCTAAATTAAAATTGGTATTACCACCTGGATTGCAACTAAAAGACCCTTAGGAGAAAAAAATTTACACTGGTAAAAGCAAAATCTAATGGGGTTCAGGGAGAATCCCCACACACATACCCAATTTAGCATAGTAAACTAAATTTCTGTGTTATCTGGTAGTGAAGTAGTTGATTAAGTTATAATTTCTCTTATTATTATTATTTGGAGCATATATCCACAGAGGATTTAGAGTATTTAGTTGCCATATATAAAGATATCAGTGTTTATTACTTTTTGCAGCAGATGAGAGACAGATCCTTGTCCATGTGTTACCGCATCGAAGCAGAGAAAGGCAGCGCTGATCAATTGAGACCGCCATGGTCCAATGATCCTGTGCTTCACTGAGCCCCTGTAGTCTATTGCACTGTTGCTCTCTTGCCATAGCTAAGTGGATGCACTGAGTGCGAAAGAGTGAAATCCTCTCCATAAAAATGGAGAGAATGAGGAATAGCCAAAATTGGAGAGAGCCCCCAAGCCTCCACCAGTCTCTTACCCCCACCCTCTGGGCTCCATGCAAAGCATTTCCTGTGTTCCTCAATGAAACAAAGGTTTCCTGTCTGTCATTATAAGGCATGTTACTCCACTAAGGCTGGAGTACAGCATGGAGTTTGGGGAAGTTTCCCAAGATATGTTAGAGGAAAAGAGTCTCCCTGAAGCCTCACTCCAGCCCATTCTGCCCACCCATGGCTTGAAGCTATAGCCATTATATATAGATGAGGGCCTGGGCCAAAACAACAACAACAACAAAAAAAAACAAAAAAACAAAAAACTGGTAACTAGGTGTATTTCCTCCATCCAAGAGAGAAATCTTGCTTCTGTAGCAGTGAATCAGGTTCTAAGTCCTGACGACTATATGAGGAAAGGAAGAGGGGACAGTAGAACCAGGTGGGCTTTCCTTTAGGACGGATGAATCTCTGAGAATCACCTTACGCTCTTTAATCTAACTACTACTGTGAGAGTCTCCACTTCCAGAACACGAATGTAAGAGCTGTTGCCTGCGAGCAGAACGCTGGCACAGCTGGTCTGCCTTTCAGTTAATTAGCCTACTCTCTGCCCACCACCCTTGGACTCTGAGGGTAATTCTGAAATTTGCTTGAATCGCTTTTTTTTTTTTTTTTTTTGATGTCTTGTCTTTTGCCCATATGAGATTAAGAGTTTTAGTGACAATCTGTTCCAATCTGCATTATAACTTCTGGAAATTCCGCACTGCTTTGATCTGCTAGCAGAAACCCTCCGAGATTTCCAGGAGGATTTATTTTACTGTGGATATATTTTTACGTGTTTAGTTCTTCTGACCTTTCAGTGGGAATTAGGGAGGAGTTAAAACTAAAGGTATGTGTTCGTTCAATAATTCTGAACCAGGATTTTTTCTCCTATCTAATTCTGTATTTCATCCAGACTCTTGCTGTGTTCTCCAGTTCTTCCTACTGACAAACATTTCCTCTATTTGCCCTTCCTTTATTGCAAGCTTTCTTCCTAACTGGGTCATATTGTGCCACTCCCTGCTTTTAAAACCTGTGTGGCTCTTCATCGCCTAAAAAACAAAACTCCATCCTCTAGCAAGTCATCTAGGGTCCCTTCTATCTGTTACCAACCTGTCTTCCAATTTGCTATTTATATGCCTATTCCTTCAAACAGATTTTCAGTTTCTTAAAATACAAGAACCATTTTTCACTCACCTTTCTATTCCCCACCACATACTGCCCATGGAAGACTTACAGAAACATTGATTTCTTTCCCAACTTCACTTCCACCTATGAAGTATGCAATAAACATTTTCTTGAATAAATGAATAAATGACTGAATGATCAGATTTATTTGCATTTCCTTTTGCTTCAGAAATTAAGACTAAATAACTATTAAATAGTATTCTGTAGTTTTACAACTCTAAATTTTAAAATCGGCAGTGCAATTTTAATAGCAGAAGATAATCTTTAAAAATTACTCCGTATCCTATCACATAAAAGTTTGCTACACATATTATCACTAAAAATGTTTTTAAATATTTTGAAGATGTTGCTAAGTATGTTAACTTTTTATACAGCATGTATAAATAATAATATGTGTGTTAAAATTATATTGTCACCTATAATATGTGGCTTTTACCGATTGGGTCTCTCAGGATTATTTTATTGCCAACTTTTCACCATTGGTTAAGATGTACATTTAATTTAAATGATAAGAGTAGTTATCTCTATAGCTTCAGTTTATGCTTTACTATCATAGACTAGAATTTTGAATCTGTTAACATATTATGCCGCTGTCATTTGCTGACAGTGGTAAGTATATGGGCATTAATGGGCAATGCACAAATAACACATGCTTAATTATTTTATTATTATAATTATTGATAAGGAAGTAACAAATGAATTTTTGATACTAGTATGTCACTCTTATCCCTTAATATGACTTACTTGCCATGCTTATAGGGAGAGAAAAGTAAAGATTCACCTTCATGGGATCCTGTTGGCCTGAAATTCCTAGAGAAGAATGCTCCAAGAGACTCTCACTGTCGCCTTTCCAACAGCCCTAGAGCAATAGAGCACGCCTATCAGTACGGAGGAACAGCCAACAGCCGCCAAGAATTTGAACACTTAAATGGAGATTTTGGTGAAAAGTAAAGTAACACACCATCCTTCCAAAAACTTAACACTGTCGCTGGGCTTCATCCTTATTTGCCATATATCATCTTTTTTCCTATGATCTTTTCTCTCTGTGCCACCTTAATTACATTCTTTTACCATCAAAACAAATACTAAATAGTATGAAATTCATATAAATTACATTCTCTGTGACATTCTTCCCAAAGTAAGGAGCATTCTCTTAGGACTTTGCTGTGTTTTATTAAAAAGAAAAGACAATCAAAAAGAGGAAGATGGGCAAATTTCAAATGACTTTTCTAACCTTGATATCACCCTTCCTCCCACATACAAATTGCTTTCGATCGTAAATGGAAATGCTAGAAGATTAATAAGGAAAGACTCTGAAAATACAAAAATACATGTATATCTTTATTGGCCCTCAAGCTATGTCTAAAGCCGCTCACCTCTTCCCAGTATTCCATAAATCTCTAGATTTTTAGTATTATTGAAGATTTCTTTTAAAGTGTTAGCACCCAAATATTCTTATATAGGTCTTGCATAGTTCTTTCAAGCACTCATATAGGCAGTGTATTTAGTAAGAAACCCTAATGCCTTCTAATTTGCTATTTTCCTAATAGCCAAGATCAGTATTTTGTATTTTTCAGGAAGAATTTAGAGTTAATCAAACTAGAAGTTAGCATAATAAATGTATATTATCTATGGCCTGGATCTAAATTTCTAGGAAGTTTTAAGTTCTACACATACTGGTAGTTTGTTTTTTTTTTTAACATGTGATATCCATCTATTAATTTTTACTGGGGAAAAAATTGAATTTGTATTTTACATAGTACACATATCATATCATTTCTACTCATTTCTATAATTACACACTAGTATTTTGTTCACATAAATAAGTTCCTTTAACGTATAGATTTTTACTAAACTAATTACAACCATATTTTCCAAGCAAGACATGATGTGATCCTTAACTGAAACAACACTTCTTTAATTGTGGACTGTATCCCTGTTGTATAAGGAAGTGGAGAGAGATCATTTTTAAACTAGCAGTGTTTACTCAATATTTATTAATAATACTAAGGGATCGTTAGAGGTAATGCTGCTTGGGATCAGATAGAATGGCTACTTATTTATTCTTCTTTACCTTGTATTTGGGAACTCAGAGATCACCTTCAGTCTCATTTTATAGGTGGTAAGCTTTCTCTTTTCATTTACCAGATCGCAGTTTTCTATTCGTCTGAAAACTCGTTCCTCCCATGGGATGATTTTCTATGTCTCGGATCAAGAAGAGAATGACTTCATGACTCTGTTCTTAGCCCATGGCCGCTTGGTTTTCATGTTTAATGTTGGCCACAAGAAACTGAAGATTAGAAGCCAAGAGAAATACAATGATGGATTGTGGCATGATGTAAGTTGAAGGCAAAGAATATTTTTATCTGCAAATATCCACCAGTGGCAAATGGACTGACACTAATGTCCCACTATTGTTTTCTTTAGAAACATCTGTTTTAAAATTCTGTCCTTATATGCTGAGTTCAATTTCAAAAACTTTTATTAATTTCTTATAAAAATCTCGAAGCACACTTTATTAAGAGATATAAGCTGAGTGTAATTTTTTTGACAGATCAACTTTTTTTTAATGCAATTATTTTAACCAAAGAATCAATGGGCAACATAAATGAACTTTGGTTTCTAAAGATTTTTCACTTGACTGTTTTTCCTACTGCCTATAATGTTGTAAATTTTCAACAACAATTGCTGAGTGTTTTTTTAGGCGAGGCTCTAAAGGATACAAAGTGAAGAGTATACCTGTTAGGAAGACAGGATACAACAGGAAGAATTACCTAAATATTGAAGCGAATCAGGATGTAGGTAATGGAAAGAGTAGGCAATCTAAGCTGCCTTAAAATAGACTACAATAAATTTGGGAGAGAGCATGTGGGCTGGCCAACTGGGAAGAACTTCATAGAGAACTCCGCTAAATACAAGCTGTATTGAGAAATTAAGCCTATAACTTTAAATCAGGTTTTAAAGGGAGAGACAAACTCCTGACTTTCAGAGAAGGGACCACTTTTTCTAAAGGACTTCTGCAGGTCTCCCACAGTATTGCAACAGTAAAGTTGAGAGGAGAGGCAACACAGCCTCTCTCCTAATCGTGGGATATACTTGAGATGGGCTATTTGCCTTCTCTTCGTCCAGGTGATATTCATTCGGGAAAAGAGCAGCGGCCGACTGATAATTGATGGTCTTCGTGTCCTAGAAGAAAGTCTTCCTCCTACTGTTGCTGCCTGGAAAATCAAGGGCCCTATTTATTTGGGAGGTGTGGCTCCTGGAAGAGCTGTGAAAAATGTCCAGGTAAGCCAGGCATGACCAAGTAGAGCCATTGACCTTTAGAGCTAGAAGATTATTTAATCCAGCCTTCATTTTGCAATTAGGAAACTGGCAAGAGTGAAACTGTAGTTTGGCTGGAGAGGAGATATGAAAGTGAGTATTGTCCTACGGGACATCTGCCCACCCAGTGGCATTACAAAGTCAGGAGTAACCTTTTGATTCGAAAGTAGAGGTAAGATGAAAAAAGTTTCTGAGGTAGAAATTGTCATGAAAGTTATGCCTCAAGGAAATGCTTATTTGTTCAGTGAGTATCCAAACTTTTGGTATAAAAATACTCCCCCATAAAAGCATGTCATTCCATTCTATATTATTGAGTGAAGAAAACTTTCAGGCTATTATAAACTACGATCTCATTTTTGTTTCTTACACATACAGATACAATTTGTATATGTGTAAGGAAAGGTAGTTACTCCTGAGGAGAAGCGAGGGTATAGTAAGAAATGTTATTTTTGTCATTTAAAAGTTTAAAACATTGCACATTTAAAAAATATTTAGTGATAAAGAGAATGCATTAAATGACTAAATTATTTTTAATATATAGATCTGACTTTAATGCAAAGAAGTCAATACGTTTCTAAGCTCCATTCATATATGTGGATAAAACAAAAAGGGGAAAGAGGGATTGATGTTTAATTAGATTTTAGTAAGTAGCCTCAATTCCATTACAACCTCTTAAAGATTTCTAAAGCACTGAGAAGTGGCCCAAGTTTCACATCCTGTGGTATGATAAATGTTCAGCCACAAAAATAGCTAATAAAGCCAGAAATGCGAGCTTTCTGCTGTTTAACCGTGGTAGATTTAACAGTTAAAAACTTTGCTAGCTCTCATTAGCATTAGGTGATCTTGGGCAGAGCTGTCATTCTTGAATGAAAACAAACTAGGATACTGTTAATATTCAATTTGAAAATCACAGCTGCAGTTTATTTTGTCATGGTAGATATAAAAATTTTCATAGCTTAATGACTATAGGCTGACATTATCACATAGAAAATTCTAGCTTCAAAGAACTAATTAAAAAGCAACTCCCTGGAAAACTAGTGATCATTCAGATAGCTAAGATAAATAAGGAATTACTTGGTTTCTCTCAAGACTCAAATCCCTTCATTTTGTTTCCCTTTGGTGCATCTGCATCTGTGAATGTTGAGAAAATGGATTTTAAGAAATGTCTTCTTCTCACAGATAAACTCAGTCTACAGTTTCAGTGGTTGTCTCAGCAATCTCCAGCTCAACGGAGCCTCCATCACCTCTGCCTCTCAGACATTCAGCGTGACTCCTTGTTTTGAAGGTCCAATGGAAACAGGAACATACTTTTCAACAGAAGGGGGATACGTGGTTCTAGGTAACAACGACTTATGTTGAAAACATTGAATCATGAAATACTTCTTTCCTAGAGGTGGCTAACGGGGAAATTGGGCCCAGAGTTAAAACTTCAAAATGCCAAGCTCACTCAGCTCTAGAAAGCGGCCTTTTCCCACAAGGACCACCTTTCACCCTTCTGACTACTCCACACCAGACACACGTGTCCATCCCTATTTTCTTTCCCTGGCCAGAGCTTCTCCACAGCTGCCAAACCTCTGGCTGTAGACCGTTTGGGCTCCTTCAGAAGTTCCTGTGTTGCTCCATAGTCTGGTCCATGTTGGCTCTTGGCCACCTTGCTCTCTGCGTCTCTCTCTGCTCCTTGTAGCATTATCCCTTCTAAAGGAAGTTCCATTTCCTTCACTTGACCTGCAACACCAGCAGACAACACTAACCTTCAGAAATTTTATTTCTGGATTTTGATTCTCCTTCACTATTACTCTCTCACTCATTCAGTAAGTTTTTATTGTATGCCTCTGGTATGGCAGTCCCTATGCCAGGTGATGGAACATAATAGCTCTAAAGATAAATAAAATCCTAACAGACTATACACAATCACCATCCGGCACATTCCAACAAACATTAGAGCAAACATTAGGTGTGAAGAAAGCACCAGGGTAGGTGCTGGGAAAGATAGGGAAAAGGAATAAAATATTCCACATGTCTGCTGCTCTCAAGGCACTTAGGTACTTTGTACAACCCCTAAATGAAGACATTTCAGTGCAGCCAAGTAAACCTTCTTAAACCAAGTCCAATAGAATAACCAAGTCCAATAGAATAACCAGAGATTATATTTCCTCCCTTTTTCTAGCTCCTGATTTTGCTTTCCTTTCATTTTTTCCTGCTAAAACACCTACACTCACATTTTTCAGTCCTTCATTGAATTTCAGGGATAAGAACTCAAAAACACGGACAGCTTACAAAACACAGCAACATACACAATTTGTGTTCTCCATAAACATCAACTAATAGCAAGAAAAATTAAAAAGTGATTTATAGAAGACACATCAAGTGAACATTACTAAGATGGCCTAGTTCTCAATGAGTCTCTTGGAGTGAATGTAGCTATTCTTGACAAAAATTCATTTTTGTACGTCTCTGCAATAGCGGCTCCTAACTGCTTCTGCTGCTCTTTTTCTTCTGAAGTGCTCTGCAGCACTGGTATCAGTTCTTTTTTGTTGATGTTGTTTAAGAATTATTTTACAATACAGAGCTCATCGAGTCAACTCCATTGTTCAATAAATTCAGAATAAAGTCTAACTTCCATACTTGCGCACTAGCACCTTCCCCACTCACCGTGCCGCCTTTTCCCTTCGTGAGGGACCATCCAGCCACCCTGGCCTCCACAGCGCTCTCCCAACAGCCTGGCCTCTGTACTTGTGCTTTTTCCTCTTTCTCACTTTGGAAATGTTAAGTGGTCCTGCTAGTTGAAATCAATTTCTTCTCCCCTGAGTTCACACAGCCGTAGCATATTTTCAGCATGCTGTCCCCACCGCAGGTCTGAGTGCCGGTTATCTCAGTCCCCCACAGAGCTTTCCACAGTGTGTTTGACATAGAAAATGCCACTTTCTACTTATCTGTTAAAAAATGTGTCAAACTTTCAAAAACAGTACAAAAATATATAATTAAAAAATCGCACCATTGTTACAAAATTTAAGTTGCTGTTCTTGAGAATTAGTAGTATTTCTCTCCTCAGATGAGTCTTTCAATATTGGACTGAAGTTTGAGATTGCATTTGAAGTCCGTCCCAGAAGCAGTTCCGGAACCCTTGTTCATGGCCACAGTGTGAACGGGGAGTACCTAAATGTTCACATGAAAAATGGGCAGGTACTGTGTTTGAAATTGTTTTAACAGTCTGTCTCCTCTGACCTTGGATTCTAGATTTGAAGCAGATTTATTTTACAGAATTATTTCATCAATCTTTCCTGACTGGGGGACAGGGAGACAGGGAAGCTACAAAATTTAAATGCAGGTAATATTTAGATTCAGAGTTATATGTTGGAAATTGATTTGATTAGAGCAAAGAGCCACAAAAAAATGTGACATTGCTAAAGTAAGTAAATAATCAACAATAACAATATCACTAAAGGGTTTTAAAAACAAAAATAGAACTTTACAACAAATGGAGGCAGCAAACATATCCAGCTATCAAAACCAACAAACACTAAAACATGTATCGTTCTATCTATAATATATGTATACCAGATGTGTATATATTTGTATTTATATATGCACACACACACGCACGCACGCACACACATACATATATATATACACATACATTTTTTCAACTGGTACAAATTTTTTAAAATCTTATAATTAAACACCAATTTTATCCTAAAATAATATTACTAAAAAACATTATGAGAATATTCAAATAAATCTTGAGAAAAAAGCAGCATATTTGTTGTTCCTAACTTAACTGATGTTTGAGTTCTGGTATTCTATTAAACCATAAAATAATTAAACAATCCTTATATGGTGCTTACTATATAAGGTAAGATATTATTCTAAATGTTTCATATGGATTAACTCATTTAATTCCCCCAATAGCTCTGTGAGGTCGGTAATATTATTGTCGCCCTTGTTTTACAAATAAGAAAATGGAGGCAAGGAGTAAGTCTGGCTATTGGCATATGAACACAGGCAATTAGGCTCCAAAGTCTATGCTCTTCACCAATCCCTTAATTGCTTTGTATAACGTCTTTAAACATTTAGAGGAACTCATTCTGTTATCTTACTGTTTCTCTCCCTCATCTCTCCTGTGTCTTACTTTGCTGTCTCTCTTAGGAGCATTCGTTAAACTATTTCTATAGGCAACTGAAGAGTGACCCCTTGTGTTCAAATTGCTAAACTAATTATGTGTAGATGTTTGTTAAAAGTATTGCTTCCCTGTAGTGAATTATTTAAGAAATTCACTTTTAGCATGACAATGAGGCATGAAATTAAATTATATAATGTAACCCGGTCTTTTGCAGGTCATAGTGAAAGTCAACAATGGCATTAGAGACTTTTCCACCTCGGTCACACCCAAGCAGGGTCTCTGTGATGGCAGATGGCACAGAATTACAGGTGAGAAGAGTTCAGAGTCCTGGCTTGCTTTATAAAATAAATCTCCACACCCACCTAGGGGATGATGGCTTGGCAGAACTTAGGCCGTAAAGTATATGATGGAGTAGGTGATGGATGAGTCTAAAAGTAGCCAAGAGGAGAATCTAATATTACTGTACTAAAATGTGTCTATTGAATCCACATGTATTTGAATGCTGCCAAAATAGTCTTGGGGAGTTATTTAAATAATGCATAACTTTTGGAGCAAAAAAAAAAGTGGCAGTATCTTAAATATTCTTAAATATTTATATGAAAAAAGTATCTTAAATATTCTTCCTTTCAAAGGAAAATGTCACAGTGATCGCTTAGTTGGACATTAATGTTTTCAATGATATAGAAGTGAGGGGTTTATTCTGGAATAAATAGAAGCTATTGCTGTGATAAATCAGTCCTTTTTACGTGAAAATTAATCACTCCAGTGTCGTTTATGACCAGTCTTTTCCTTGTATTTTAGTTATTAGAGATTCAAATGTGGTTCAGTTGGACGTAGACTCTGAAGTGAACCATGTGGTTGGACCCTTGAATCCAAAACCAGTTGATCACAGGGAGCCTGTGTTTGTTGGAGGTGTTCCAGGTAAGAATTGTTTTAAAAGGATAAGTTTCCAAATTAAAAAAAAAAAATAAGTTCTCATCACTGTTATTATAGTATTAAGAACTGAGCCATGTGTTTTCACAATTCACCTGATAACTCTAATGATTTTATATACAATGTTCTTTCACAGGAAAAAGTATGCTGACAATATTGACTCCCCATACAGAGATCACAACAAAGTAACACCTAAGAATTAGACCCCAGCATTCTAAACAATAGATATCGATCTTCCTCTGCCATATTTGCTTATTTTTCTCTCTTCCCTTTACATAGCCTCCTGACATATACAGTGAAACGCACATTCTATATTATCTCTAACACAAAGAAAACTCATTTACTAATATTGCTCTAAGATCTGAGAACTTTAGAAGACTAAATGTTTGCTGATAATTGCTGCCCTTCTTTAGTAGAAGAGAAGAGAATACACAGTTCTATCTAGGATTACTCCGAATTGTGACAATGGCTGCAGACCATAAGTTCTGTTGTTCCTACATAGTGACATTCCTTAAGAGAGGTTCCCAGCTGCAGTTCTGTACACATCATCAGTAACATCTCTGCTGCCATCTGCCAAGAATGGTGTATAATCCAGGATGGTGAGAAGGGGACATGTGTGGGCCTCCCCCGCACACAGTTATTTTAAACCTCAGAAGCAGAGACCATGACCTTATGTTGGATGTTTGTTTTCACACATTTCACTAACTTGGAATAATTGAATGTTATAGCTGGAGAGAAGGATATGAGAAGGATGTAACCAAGTTTTTACATCTGGAATTTGGTGGGGATTTTAAGAAAAAAAAAAAACATGATTTTTCCTTGCCTTCCAATTAGTTTATTTTAGACTGACCCATGTAAAGGTAAATAATGCTTTAAGAGAGCAAGAAAACATAGGTAAAACTATGCATCAGACTTTCGGTACTCCCAATATAGAACTAAACTCTCCTCTGCTTTGTAAAATGTGAATTTTTCAAACACCAGTATTGACAATGACAGTAACTCCCTGATGAAAGAAATATTTGAGACACCCCCCAAACCACCCTTCTTTTCCTTTATTTCCCATATCTATTCTCATCCCCATCTTTGGGGCCTCTCCTCCTGCTCGTGGCTTCTGTTATGAAAGAGATTCTGGCAAAGGCCACCACGGAACTTCATGAAGGTATCGTGTAGAAGATGTATCACACCATTTCTTACATTTCCGCATTGTTTTCTTCCTAGAAATCACAACATAGTTTAAAACATTTCAAATTTCCCAAGGGTCTATAGGATCAAATTCAGTATAGCATGCAAGGTCCTTGATCATCTGGCTCCTCCTTGCCCCTGCCTCTGGGGTCTCCCCACACCTTCTGAGAGCTGCAGTTCCCTGAATGTTCAGTGATGCTCTCTTTGCTCCAGACCTTTGCATAAGCGCATAGGGCCTCAATTTCTGGAAAATGTTCTTCCTTTCCCCTACCAGTACCTTTTCAAGGAACAACTTCTCCCACTCCTCCCCCAACTTAACTCCCTATTGACCTTTAGCTCAGACTTCTACATATACACACATTCCCCTCTGTCCCTAGAATGTGCTATGCATGCCAGTTGTCGCACTTATCACAGAATGTTGCTGAAACTCAATAAATAGTACACTCCTTGCTGCCGGGAAACATGACTTCATTCAACACACAGCAAACATTTATTGAGTGTCTATTAAGCCTCCACGAGACAGATGAAACAAGCATGGCCCTCCCTCATGGAAGTTATATTTGCTCTTTACTTTGTACCCAAAGTGCTTACAATATCATGCAAACAAATATTTGTCTCTTTGATTGTTTGTTTTTAGAGTCTGATCTCAGCTTACACATTGCCATCATCTTTCACTACAAGAGTTGTTAATCTTCACAGATGGGGGTGGGCAAGATGCACCTGAAGCCAAATTCAGCCTGCCTGAGACATATAATTAACAGCAAATTTTAGCTAATGAGCCAGCACACAGGAACTAACAGGCCAGGGTGGGCCTAACCACCACCCCACTGCACCAATGCAACTTTTAATTCCATCTAGGAATCATGCCAACAAACCTAGAACAAAAGCAATTATAATTTAAGTTGAATTTCATTAATTACATCATTTTGAGCTGTTAAGATTAATTCCACCAAAATCACATCAGAAACTGGGGCATGAAAAGAATAACTAAAGGAAATTAGGTACAAATAAAACCTCTGTATTCACTAAATTCTTTTGGAATCCCAGCCAGTTCTCTTATACCACATGGAACCCTGGTGACATTATTTCTATCAATGAAAAGTTAATGCATTAAAATTCAATGAATTATACACCAAAAAAGTCAACTTTACTGTATAACTTAAAAATCAAAATTAGAAGTCAAAGAGTTTTTTTAAGCTAATATAGTCTACACAGAGAGAGAGCTGAATGTTTATTTCTCTACTGAAAATCCTACATTATTCTATATACAATCAAGCTTTCAACCTGAAGAATGTTCACTATTAAAATCATGTGTTGATTTTATTAATCAATTACCTTAGAGTTCTAGGGTACTTTATTGTCATTACCTACAATAAATTGTGTGGTGAATTATGTAGACCATAATTTCTATATGAATTATTTCCTCTAGATGAAAACCCCCTGAACTAAAAGGTGGTAAGCTTGGGCAGACTCAAAATCCATTCTAAAACTAGTCTCCAAAATAGGCAGGAGAAATAGATGGGTCTATACCTTATGGGTATATCCTTATCCAGTTTTTCCTGTTCACCCATTTTTATTCTGATCATGAAGTACACCAAGCAGCCTTGAAGAATATATATACAGCCATACTAATCTAGAGACAAAGGGAATTAATCTTTCAGGCTCCTTCCAAATCTAAAACTTTGTAATTATCATTGTAAATATGAAATGCTATTTCCATGACTTATTTTTAGTACAAAGCTTCTGCATATTCTTAATCTATATTGCTTAGAAAACTTATTACAGCAGCTTGATGATGTATAATTTGCTGTGCGGTTTTATGTTCCTTCCTGAGTTACTAAGTGTTTTCCATCTTTTATCTGCTACTGCTCACATAGCTATCTGTACATAATAATAATCTTTGACTAAATGGATTTTAATTTCATGATATTTCTAAGCTCTCTAAATTGCTTTAAATTATATTGCTTCTTTCGCCCCAACACATTTAATTGTGTCTGTAAAATTAATAAGCATAAGGCTTCTTCTAGATCTCTAATTAAGGTAAGGGAAGAAAGTTCTCCTGGCATACCTTAGGGCACCTTTCCCCACACGAAGACTAGGCTCGTTATCATTATCCTATTTATAGTTCCTAAACTCTGAGCTCAGAAAAATTTAAGTTTGGTTTATTTGAATTCATTATTTTCTCATTATATTTTATGAGCTTGGCAAAAATATGGAGGCTTAAGAGTGAATAATAAATGATTTGAATTGAACAGAAACATTAACCAAGTCCAAATATAGTGTAGAAGCTAAAATTTCTTCCCCCCTTCTCAGCAAAACACACAAAATAAGTGAGGCCCAGGTGAAATTAATTCCAAAAAGCATAGGTATATCCTGAAAATTCACTGCTGAAGCTTTACATGCAAGAGGCAAATTTCAGCCGTAGAAAACAGCTAAAATATACTTAGAAATTTGATCATGGAAAATACGGCAAAACTTTAAAATTACCAGATGTTCATATTACTTCAAAAGCAGATTATGTTCTTGATTAAATGAGAAAATTACCATATTTCATTTTTGACATGTAAATCATCTTGATGATGTGAGCAATTATTGTGTGTACATTTTTACCATGAAATAATATCTGGGCTTAGAATGCCTCAATTGCAATCTTTGATTTCTTTCTTTATTCAGAGTCCCTACTGACACCACGCTTGGCTCCGAGCAGACCCTTCACAGGCTGCATCAGACACTTTGTGATTGATGGACGCCCAGTGAGCTTCAATAAAGCAGCCCTGGTCAGCGGCGCTGTGAGCATCAACTCCTGTCCAGCAGCCTGACACAACAGCAAAGCTGCCTAAGTACAATGTTCTTTAGAGCACTGAAAGAAGCAAAGCCAACCAGGAGAAACAGCAACGCCTCCTCCCCATGGAAGCTTTTAGCTAGTTGAGCAGGATTTAAATGAATCATCAGGGACTGGATGTTTATTACTTCTCATTTGGATTCTTACCTTGGATCCAAAATGTCAGCAATGTACAACAATCGAAGGAATGTTAAACTTAACTCGTATTGTATTATTTCCTGCTGGTGAAATTACTGTTCCTGTTTCTAATAAAACAGAAGGGATTCTCAATAAACACTGGTACACATTTTTAAAGTGTAGCTAGATTCTCAGATTCATCTTTTTTTAATGGAAGATAACTTTCAAATCTGTACCAAAATATCTTTGGTATACTTTTCCTTATCCTGAAAAAGATTACTAATTTACATAAAATCTAAAATTAGATGACCGATTTGTTTCAGTATAACAAGAATATTTTAGGTTTATAGCATTATCAAGGTTTAATAAAGTAAATTTCTAACAAATTAGAAAAATTAAAGTATAATTTAATTTTTTGATAAGAAAAGAGGAATTAAACAAACTACTTTTTTTCCTTATTTTTTTAAAATAAATATAAAAATTGTACATGAGGGGAGGCTCCTGAGGGATATTATCACTGTGCGTTTTATAGTAATTATGGAGGACATTACAGCAAAGAGAGTAGAACAAAATGATAAATTCAATTTAAAAGTATAAAAGTCCTTTTCTTAAAAGTTTTTCTTCACATATCTGCAACACAATGTCTTATTTCTAAAAATTTATAATCTTTTTTTAGGTATCTATATTAATAAAGTTTAGAAAAAGAAAAATAGGCTTGAATATCTAGTGAAATATTAAAATACAGAAACTGAAATAAAAGAATTATACATGATAATCAAACTTGAAGACAAAATGAGAGAAAATAGGTCCTCTTATCAATAGGATTAAAGATATGTAAACAGAATAACTTTGGGGGCAAGAGGAGGAATGAAAATATTTTGAGGAATTACTAAGAGAATAAAATATTCTCTTACCTTGAAAATATCATATATGTAACCTTATATGATAGCAGGTAACCCTGCTACCCTATTTCAAGTAGATTAATAATAATGTTGGTGATATCAATGAAAATAGCTAATATCAATTCATAGAGGACTTACTAAGTACTAGCCTCCATGATAAGCTATAGTTAATTTTATTTGATCATCACACTAATCCTAAGAGGTAGCATTTGCAGATGAGAAGTCTGAGACTTAGAAAAGTGAGGCAACTTGTTTGCTGTCATTCAGCTAGACTGAAAAGCCAGGACTCGAAGGAGGGGCAGCATGATTATTCCTTCGTTTTCTGACTCCAGAGGACTGTCTGTCTTCACACCAACTCTCAGCTGGTCTCAAAAGCTGGGATCACAAACCCAAATGCCTACAGAGTCAGAGAAGGAGCATAAAGGAGCAAAGCTGGTGGAGTCTGAGAAAATCAAGACGGCACTTGCCGTGACTCATTCAGAAGCGTAGCAGGTGTTCCACTCGGCAGATTGTCACCGTGAAAGAACAATATTCTTGAAAGGCCAGAATTTCCAAAAGAATCTGGAAATGTGAAATTTAGTGGAGTGGGATTCAAAATGGCCCGATTTTTCAGTTGGTAATATTAAATTAAAGCAATAGCAACTACAAAGAAAAGTACCAAACTGACCAAACAAAAACCTTCTGAGAGCCATATATTACTTCTGGGCTAAAAATTCTGAATCCAAGAGCCTTAACTGGCACAGATTGAACAAGTGCTTAAAATATAAACCATCACAATATTCCCTTCATCGGACCCAAGAAGAAAGAAGTGGCTCTCAAATAGCCTACCATTTTCTTTTCCAAAAGAGCTTCCTGAGGCACCCTGGAGGGCTGCTCTGTCCCCTCATTCTCAGCAGTAGCACAAAGTAAACTAAATCAGCCAAGCCGAAGGCCTTGTCTGGACCTCCAATAGCTCCGACAGACATGCACACAGACTCGCATACACAAAGAGTAAGACCACAAAAATTCTTCTACCTTTGCCATGATTTATGAAGTCACTTTGCAGAGTTAGTATTTCACATTCTTATGCTTGGCAAATGAGAATCTACTGAAGCGTATGTCTCTTAACAACCCCACAATGACCTGAAACTTTGAATTTACCATTTTTAAGAGCTTAATTCAGTTCTTATATAGGACCTCATCTTCTCTCAGCTTCTGTCCAGGAAGAAAAAAGGAGGATTTTTTCTTTTAGTTAAACATAGGCTATCAGGACTTCATATAGGGAAATATGGGTGGGTGCTCACAGTAATTTTGACCAGTCGTTCTCATGGTGCCTGCCAGTTCAAAGCCCTTTCAAAATGGAAGAGTCCTCCCATAACTCCAGTTTGAAGGAGCAGCCATACTCGGACCCGCATCCCACCTCTCATGGCCACACTTGATTGGACGAGAGCACCATCCTATAGCTTCCAGTGAAGCAACATTCCACTCTCTGGTGGTATGAAAAAATGAATCCCAACAACTGGATATTTTCTCTTGAAATTTTGAATTGGGGAAACATGGAAAGAATCAAGCACTTAGAAGTGAAGCTGAAGTCAAAATGAAACTATCTGAAAGTATGGTTTTAAGGCTTACCATACACATGGACATACACTTAAAAAAAAAAGAAAAAAACTTAGCATTTCCCTTTCTGTAGACCTAGGAGAATACATCCACTTCCGTTTGCCTAGTACAAACCACCTCATTTCTCATCTCAGAGTTGGTAGGGTTGGGGTGGAGGTATTTCAGAAGTTACTGGGATATATTTATTCTCTGCTCCCCTATATCCTTGTATGTAACAGGGTGTCAAGTAGTCTTCTGTTTCCATAAATTGGCGACTACAGCCTATAGCTGAGACCATAAAACAGTAAATGCACCACATTTTAAGTTCACCAAACTCTGAGGTATGGAGCTAATTCCTCCTCCTTTAGGACTGACGCAGAGAAACCATTTCAGCACAACTAGTAATATATGATGTAATGCCTCCAACACATCACACACGCATGCCCCCTCATACGCACACACAATCTATATAAAGAGACTAGAAAGGCACCAGGAGGCACCATTCAGAATGTAAGCTCCACAAATTTCTGTCTGTGTTATTCTGTCTGTGATGTGTTGTTGTAAGATGCTCAATAGATATTTATTGAGTGAATTTACATTACATTCAGAATGTAAGCTCCACAAATTTCTGTCTGTTATTCTGTCTGTGATGTGTTGTTGTAAGATGCTCAACAGATATTCGTTGAGTGAATTTCAAGAAAGCAAAGTGTTCATAAAAGTTACCCCTCACCTCACTTCCCGAGGCAATCACTTGTAAGGTGTCTGGGAGTCTGAAGAAAAGAAAAACTGATATTGACTTCTCCACTTAGGTTCCCCTAAGCCCCAGGGATCTCTGATTTGCCTGAGGATGTGGGGAGAAAGAGAGGGGGAGAAATGGCACAGGCCATCAGTGAGACAAGCACTCTCTCAAGTCTTTGGTAACCTCCCACATCCTGAAAAGTCCTGAAAAGTACGGAAGATTGGCTACCATGGATAAGGCCACTCAGTTTACAAACTTCACAATACCAGAGGACATCATTCCCAGAGGACTCTGCTGGGGGCAGGATGATACAGGCAGAGGGTAGGTGAAACTGAGAGATGAAAGCCTGATATGATCTGCCAAAGGGTGAGACAGAGAAGCACACATATGAGGAATGTAGCATGACACTATCAGCCAGAAGCAACATTGAGTCCCTCGAGGAATTTCTAAAGTGTAGTAATGGTTGGCATTATGTCCCCCACTAGCCCAGCCAGATCATAGTGAGTTTACAAGCAGTGAGCTAAATCGATCACCTCAACAGGTTTTCAAATGATCAAGTCTAAAGGCAGCTGATTAATGAGCTGATGTCAACCTGGAGGAAGATTATAAAAGCACGGATGCCATAGGGTTGCCCTAAGACCTGTTTATAGTACTCCCTTACAGAAAGCTCTTATCTAGGAATGTAAGGAATGTGGGAAGGCATTTATTCAAGGCAGTGGCTTTAGAAGACTAAATAATTCTTACTGTTAAAAAAAACACTTATTTGTTTATCTTTTTATGTCTTTACGATCTGTAGTAATGTCCCTCTCATTCCTGGTATTAGGAATTTGTGTCTTTCTTTTTCCCCCCGATAGTTCTGTCTAAAGGTTTATTAATTTTATTGAGCTTTTGGAAGAACCAGCTTTTGCTTTCATTGATTTTTCTCTATTTATTTGTCTTTTATTTTATTAATTTCTGGTCTTATCTTCACTCTTTCTGCTTATTTTGGGTTGTTTGTTCATCATTCCTTTCTTAAATTGAAAGCTTAAGATGTTTCTTTTTTCTAATGAAAAAAATTTAATTTTTCTTCTAAGCACTATTAAACTGCACCCCAAGCATTTTGATATGCTGTGTTCTCATTTTCATTCAGCTCGAAATATTTTCTAATTTCTTGTCATTTCTTCTTTTATTCATGGGTTATTTGGAAGTGCATTATTTGGTGTCCTGATATTGTAGTCTCCAGCTATTTTTCTGTTATTTACAATTTAATTCTGTTGTGGAATATACTTTGCATACTCTGCATACTTAGCCTGCTTTTCAATTTATTGAGACTTGGGTCGTTCCCCTATGTATGATCTATTCTTGGAAAATTTTCCACGTCTACTTGAAAAGTATCCTTGAAAAGAATATATACAGTATTCTGCTGTACCGTTGTCTACCAGTTGTTGAAAGATGTTGAAATCTCCAACTGTAAATGTGGAGTTCTCTTTTTAACTTCATTGGTTTTGATTCATGTACATTGAAGCTCTGCATAAAAATTTAAGATTGTTATGACGACTTTATTTTTACGAAATGTCTCTCTTTACCCTGGTAATATTCCTTGCTCCAAAATTTTCTTGTCTATGACTAATATAGCTACTCCAACTTTCTTTTGGTTAATGTTTACATGGTATATCAACTTTGATCTTTTTATACTTTTAATTTTCTGTGTCTTAATATTTAAAGTAGGTTCATATGGATAGCATCTTCTTTTCTAGACAATTTGACAATCTCTGCCTTTTAACTGAAGTATTCAGACCTTTTGTAATTCATGAAAATATCAATGATTTGGCTTAAATCTATTTGTTCTTTTTTTCCTCTTTTCAT
>NW_011888882.1:4140941-4158607 GCF_000151845.1 Pteropus vampyrus
TCTTAGAATTTTTCCATTTATAAATCCCTGGCAGTTTTTCTTTTTCACCTCATGTAGCACACATGCATCTACATCCATGTAATTATAAACTAATAAACCTTTCATTTAAAAAGGTTTATATGTATACTTTCAGGAGCAGCAAGGTAGACAAGAAACTGGTGGAACTGTATCTGACATGACAGTCAGTCTTTTAAAGAATACAATTTCATGGGATGGATATTGGCAACCATCAAAAGGAAAAGAAAGCAGGCTTTTTTGAGGGAACTATCGCAAGAAGAAAAAGAAAACATAGCTGGCCTAGACCTCAAAACTGATCCTTAAGTCTGATCAAACAAAAAGATCCATCTGAAGTTTCTCAATACCAAGTATAGACAAATTCATGATGACTGGCTGGAACTTGAGGTACAGTGTAATGACTGGCCATCATTTTTCCTGGAAAATGGGGTTAGAACCATAGTCTTGACCTTTATAAAATAAAGTTAACCAATAACCTGAACTCCCATATGCAAGCACTTTATATGCTTTGCAGATTAACCATGGACTAAAAACTTTTTTGGTCTTGGACTGAGCTCCATTTCTTACTCCATCTAATTATTCTTGAGCAGAACATTATCAAAAGATATCAAGCCAGAAACTGACTCAGGATTCAAGTGAAAGGATTCGGCTAAGTAGCAACACAAATGTAAACAAAGGAAACCAATCTAAAACATTAGCATTTAGAATGGGCCCTTCTTGATTGATAATCAAGGTGGATTAAGCATCTCGAATAATTGATATTAATGATCCACTGTGAGCAAGATGATCTCTAAGGTAATGTCTAATTGTGAAATACCATTCTGTCTTATCTATCAAAAATAACTGATGGCTTATCACTGTATGTTTTATAGACTACATTTCTCTTTTCCTACTAAAAGTAAATATTTCAACTGTTGTCATCATCCAAAGGTGCCACCACTTTTATTTGTTTACCAGATCATAAGATGATACTGCCCCATTACCCTTGACCTAGTCAAACCTCTACAAAAGACTTAATGATGCTATTTAGGATGCATTTCCTTGCTGCTTTGTGCAGGTGGCTTTCGCATTGTTGCATAGACAGTGATGGGAACATCAGTTATTGTCAGGCAATGACTTCCAGGGCATCTTCGGAGTTGCCTGAATAAAAGAGCAAATGACACGTAGTTAGAGACTAAAAAGGAAATTTTTTCAGAGTACCAAGTATGAGTGCATATTCAACTGTTTTAAATCATTTTGAAATCTTTGAATGTTGTAAAGTTATTATAACACTGTGGCACTGATGAGGCAGACCATTTTAGACTTACGTTGCAAAGAAATTGTGGTCACAGGAAATTCATAAACACAAAGATATTCATTTTGAAAGGTATGCAGTAATGTTAAATGGCAAAGGTGGGGGAGTGGTGCATAGTTGTAAACGTATGATAATGCTATGGCAATTCGTACATATACACAGCTTAAAATCACTTTAGTTGATTTAAAAACTAAAATATTTGTGTAATAATGTAAAACTGAACATACTATTCCACGTGTTGTTCAAATGTTGATAAAATCTCAGGTTTAAAAGAGCCCTGAAATGACATCTAGTTCAAAAATACACCTACTGCTTGAATTTTCTTTCCAACATTCCCATCAAATAATTACCCAACCTTAAACATGTCTAAAAACAAGTGCTTGGTACTTCCCAAAGTAGTCTATCCCATCCTTAAATAACTCTGATTTTTAAAGTACCTATCTTATTAAACTTAAATCACTGTTCTAAAAATTTCCAACCCATAAGAAACCTAGCAATGCCCATAAGAAACCTAGCAATGCAGTATTTGAT
The DNA here is from genome assembly GCF_000151845.1 of Pteropus vampyrus. Classification (NCBI taxonomy): domain Eukaryota; kingdom Metazoa; phylum Chordata; class Mammalia; order Chiroptera; family Pteropodidae; genus Pteropus; species Pteropus vampyrus. The sequence goes on from NW_011888882.1 coordinate 4,142,782, forward strand.
GTTTTGCTACGGTAAACAGCAGAAATGTGAAACAAACCCTACTATAGTTTTCTTCGATTTTATAATTGAATTTTCTGCCAAAGTTCAAATCAAAGCCAAAGTCACACTAAACCTGAGTCTTCTTCATATTTGTAGCCTTATGCCCAGCACATAATAGCACTAAAGGTTTGCTTGTTTATTCAAATATTATCTAATCATGAGCATATCAACAATAAGAAAACTAACTAAAATTCTACCAAAAAAAAAAAAAAAAAAGAATTGGTCTATCATTAATACATACAGGTACAAAATGCAGACTATGTGCTAAGAAAACCTACGATCTGTTCACATTAATTTACTAACAGCAATATTTGTTAATGCTAATTAATAATAGCAATGTTTCTGGGCTTTTATCTTGCTAATATTGAACATCAGCTAAAGTTTGTATTGATGACAGCCATTACACATTTCCTCAGTTTTCAGTATAAGGAGACTTAACCTGGTCGGTGACATCTCTTTCCCGTTACAGGCAGCACTGGAGCTCAGGCCAGGTTCCAGCCCAACTGAAGAATCTCCTCCTTCCACTGGAAACCTCAGTGGCTGGGTCCCAAACCGAAAAGGCATAATTCACTGAAAACCTATATTAGAAAATTATAATAATGGAGGAGGGGATGAGTTGTCTTCAAATAGTTGTTTGAAATTTTTAATGTTACTATTTTGTTACAGGCATATACAAACATTCTGAAAATTACATTTTAAAATATCTATAAAAGTATATAGATACTATATTGTATAGCTCTTTACATAAAATGTTATCTTGCAACAAACACAAAATAGTCACTAGATAATAAAAGTAAACTATGTCTTATGGTTAACAAAACTAAAGTCCATTTCTGCTGTGTGAAAAAAAAAATTCAGTTTGCCTTTAAATGGTTGTGGCAATCAACAAGCTTGAGCCCCTGCACCCACTTCCCACTGCTTCTCTGCCTATCTAAGCCCTTTCTTCCTTTGAAATAACAGCTGAGTTTCACATCCGCCTTCTATTCCTAGTTATCATTCATTCCTCTCTGCCTCTCCACATTTACAGTGCATTAGTTAAGAAAGTGTCTTGGGAGAGTTGGATTGACTATGTGATCTTAAGCAATGTACTTAACCAAGTATGTTTTTCAAGGGTAAACTGAGAATAATAATAATATCTACCTCCACAGTAATAGTGAGAATTAAATAGATAATACATATAAAGTGCAGTATCTAACACATAGTGCTCAATAAAGGCTACCTAATATTAACAGCAGATGCTACTAAGCATTATTAATATATATGCACATATATAAGGTAATGTATGTATGAGATATATATGATATACATACAAACACACACACACACACACACACAGAGCTATGTAAAATAAGCTCCTACTACCTACCGGTGCCTCTGCTTGGAACTCTTCCGCACCAAACTGCTCCCACCCTTTGCTTGTTAAAGCCAATTCATTCATTAAGTATGAATATATTTTTCACTTTCTCAGAGGAGCCATCCATAAATATTCCCCATTATATAAGTTTTCATAGCACTCTTTATATCTACTTTGTAACAGTTATCATCACTCTAATTCAGGATTTCTCAATCATGACACTATTGACCTTGGGGCCAGGTAATTTTTTGTTAGAAAGAGAGGAGACTGTCCTGTAAATAATAGGATGTTTTGCAGCATCCAAGGCCTCCACTCACCACATGCCAACAGCATCCCTCCCCAAAAGTTTTGACAGTTCTCTGGTGGAGAAAAGGGATAAAGGGGATTCCCTCTTGTTGAGAACCAGTACACTAATTTTTTTTTGTTTAATCATTGTACCCCCAACCAATTCCACATCTGTCTTTGTCACCACTGACTGATTCCTTAACACCCAGAACAGCACCTGGCACACAGTGGGTCAGGTATTACTCTATCTTGTATTAACTTGCATGTCTTCATCAAAGGACAGGAACAGTGAAAAATGTGTTATATCTGTTTCTTATGCATAGTTCAATATTCTGGGCCGTATAAGTAAATGTGTATTATAGTAATAACAAAACTAAATTATTAAAATTTAGGGATGTGATTATTATACAACAGTTTTTATAGACTGTGTCAACTATCAAGGGAAAAAAGTGTCATGCTCAATGACAATTATAAAATCATAGTAAAATCTATGGTTTAGTATAACTATCTATCTTATGTAGATATTAAGTTTTAACTAACTTGATCAGAGACACAGACTTACCAAAATAGGCTGAGTCTGATTCCTGTAGAGGTGAATAAATCAATTGCTTCTACTGACCTTCCATAGAAGGCTGGAACTGACAAAGGAATGATGATCAAATGTTCCAGTGACACCCAGAAATTATGACATCAGAAGATTCTTTCACATAGTTTCCTATCTGCTAAGAATAAAATGTCACAATTTATAGCTCTACAACAAGCTAAAACTTAGGTAAAACTTAAGCCTCTGAAGTTTATTTAAAGGTTTTATTCTTCTTTTCACTGCCTTATTCCCCAACAATATAAAATATTTTAATCTGTGAATGAATATATATTATTCTAGACCTATAGTCTAATCAATCTGCACAAAATTGTGTGAGATTCTTCTCACTTTCTATCCCATTTTCCTGTCATTATCTTCCAGACTTTCCTTTAATAACCCAAATTGTAAGTCCAATCTACATATATCCTCACCCCACGCCAACAGCCTCAAACTACACCTTCACAAACTTCCCTGTAGCTTTTCCTGTGTAGGATTCTTTATAACTCTAATGCCTAGATTACCTCTTCTTTCCTGTTTCCTCAAAAGAGTCTTGAAATTCCTAAATGACAGGAACAATGACAATTGAGAAAGGAAGAAAACATCTTGTACTGTCTGTCCTCTCTATTCTGTTCCCTGGAAACTAAGGGTATCCTCTTCATAACATCTTTGCCAAAGGAATGATGATCAAATGTCCCAGTTACACCCAGAAATTATGACATCAGAGATTCTTTCATACAGTTTTCTACCTGCTACAGAATAAAATTCATAGCTCCAACAACAAGCTGAAGTTTATCTTCTGAATTTCCCTCCTTCTCTCAATTTCTATATCAACAGGTTACCTCACTGAATATAATACTTAAGTTTGACTCCTGAGCCAGAACTTTACTCTTCAGCTAACCATTTTTTTTTCAGTTTTCATAGCTGATGACTGAACTGTGAAATGTGAGAATTTTTTACATTTAATGAAAATCTTTTTTAATACTTACATTTTATGTTAAGTTCCCACTGCTCCATTTTCACATGATTTATGTTATGGAAAATTGGCAATTTACATAATTAAATTAATGTTAGACAAAAATCTTACCTCTGCCGCATTTTTCTTACTAGGGTGCTATCTGTGACTAGTTGATCATAATTTTAATATAGAGAAACCATTTAACTGGCCATGTCATCTTCAAATTGAAATAATTGCTGCCCATTGTTAGCTAACGTATCATTAGGACCTAAGCATTTAATACTTAGGATGGCAAAAATTTTTAATACTAGTTTAATGCTAGTTTACATTTTTTAGTGGAGGCAGCAGTGGGAAAATTATGGGTTTGGGCATCAGAATTAGATTTGAATTTTAACACTATGTTAACTTTGAGACTTTGAGCAAATCACTAAAAGTTTATCTGTAAAATACTACTAATTCCAACATCATAGAGCTGTTTTGAGAAATTAAAAAATCTGACATGTAATAAAGCCAATGTCTGGTACACAAAAATTAAATCAGTACAAGTTTTCTCATCTTTTTGCATAATTCTTGAAATCAAAGTATTGAGATATGATTTCACTTTTTAACAAAGTATCTGCATGTAAAATATTCTTAAATTCCTCTAATTTGCCATTTTTTTTACTAGTTTATTTGGCACAAGTTGTGCCAAGTTTTTTGTTGGATTGTTTGTTTGGTATAGGTGCTACAATGAAACAAACCAAACAGTGGTCTTAATGATGAAACTTTCTAGCACTAGAGTAATATATCAGAAAAAAATGAACTTGACTCTTTAGCAGATCTTCAGAGAAATGAATAAGTGAAGTATAAATGGTGAAAAAAAAAAGATGGTGGAATCTCTAAATACTCTCTCTTAATTCTCAGAAGCCCAAGAATAATAATCTTTCAATCCTCAGGATATTGATTCATGAGCTGCAGAAAAGGAGTGTCTGAACTGGTCATATCCTAAGAAAACTGATCTATTATTATAACTATTCATACAACAAATAATCACTGAGAATCCATCATAAGGCAGGCATGTGTTAAGTGCTGAAGATAAAATATTGAGCGAAACATACACAGTGTCTATCCTAGCACAGTTTACAGGTTAGGGCAGGATACATCCTGGACTAGGATATTAAACTTAAATCTAAAGGATGAGTAGGCATTAACTAGGTAGAAATGGGTAGGAAACAAAGACATTGATACAGTTGGGGAGGTGGCAAACAGAGGAAACAACATGTGCAAAAGTCATCGGCCAGCAGAGAGGACAACAGAAGATCTGAAAAGCCAGTACGACCACAGAAGAAAAAAATAAAAAAGGAATTCAGGCCAGACAGATAGGTAGAAGCTAAACCATGCCAGAACATAAATCCAAGTTAAAGATTTCAGGCTTTATCTTATGAGCAAGGGAGCCCACAAAAGAATTTTAATCTCTCAGGAGCCATAATTAGGTTTCATTGATATTCTATATTAATTTTCTGTTTTCTATTTATTTGATTTCTACTCCAATCTTTAGTATTTCCTTTTTTTTCTGTTTACTTTCGGCTTAATTTGCTATTATTTTTCTAGTTTCTTAAAACAAAAGGGTAGACTTAGCTTCTTAACATAAGCATTTAAGTCTATAAATTTTCATCAAAGCGCTACTTTAGCTTATTTCTACAAATTTTGAAATTAGATACTAGGAATGTGAACAAGTTCCAGCCCTCTGTGAACTCCAGGAATTGTCTGCCTGCTTCTTTCCAGTCATTCTTTCCTCACCCTTGAGTAGTTTCCATACATGCTTGTACTGATCGGCACTCAGTTTAAGACTCATGGGGAATCTCCTGAAGATCTCCAGAATTTTCTCTGTAAACACACTCCTCTCTGGCATTCTGCCCTGCACAATCTAGCTGCCTTGGTCTCCCAGAATTCTCAACATTGTCTCTCCAACTCAGGGTGCCACTGGGCTGTGTTTGGGTTCTAGTCATTAGAAAGAGGTCACTAGGTCCAGCCCAGACTCAAGAAGAGAGGATTACACAAAAATTGGAGGCAGAGACCATTGGTGTCATCTTAGAGGCTGCCTACCACAGATGCTGCATTCTGATGTTATGTCTGAGAATGTTCATGATTTACTTACAAATGTTCATCAAATATTTCTGGCTTTCTGTCTTCCATAAATTGCAATTCTTGGCCCCCTTATGATTATTTGGAGTCTACATGAACTAGTTTGGGCCAGTGAGCTAACAGCAGCCATTAAATGCAATAAAAGACCCTCTTGAGTTGTCTTTCTGCCACAAAAACCAGGAATGTACCAAACAGTGGTAGCTCAGCTACACAGGTATGAGAGCGAGGATAACATAAAGCATAGCTACCATACACCCCACACAATGGAGATGTATCACGTGCAAAAAAAAAAAAAAAAAAAAATTTGTTGTTTTACACCACTGAGATTTGGAGGTTAGTTGTCACCATAGCATAACAAAGTTTATCTTTACACAGACTTAGGTCCAGACTGAGGCACTATCATAACAAAAACCTAAAATATAAGTCACTAGCAAGTAGTCAAGCATCAAGTGACAAGGAAATTGTTCTCAGAGGCTGAAAGGATAGTTATCTATTATTCAGTGGCAAATCTATCAGAAAAACCTTTGGAAAACGCTGTGATAACCTAGAAGGCAGATGATTTACTAATGAACTTGAGTGCTAGGTAAAGAGATTGGAAGATAGATCGTTAATACCATGTTGGTTGCAGTTGGTTGTGTTTGTCAAGTTATACATAAAAGAGATGGGCTCAGAAATGCACTGTGCAAGCAGGAATAAAAATGGATAGAGTACGTACAAATTCAAATTATATTTTAATGACAACTTTGAAAAGATATAGGAGTATAATTTTCTTGGAACACATTTTGCTCCCCTTCAGAACTTTGTAACATTTTCTCAGTATCTTCCAGTACTAAATTGCTATAGATGAACCTAATTGTTTGGTTTTTTTTTCCTCCATGCTTCACTTTTGTTTCTTGCCTGGGTACCCAAAGAATTCTTTATTCTGAAAATTGAGTAACTTAACCAGAATATATCTTAGTGTTAGTCAATAGACTATAGAATTTTCCCTGGGGAACAGAGTATATCTTTTTAACCTACAGATTTTTCTTCCTTATTTATTTATATAAGTAAGGAGACTTTTTATTTCATTTGCTGTAGTCTCTATTTGAGGGGCCCTTATTGATCTTACATTGAACTATACTGGTCTCTTTCATATGTAATGTCTTCTAAGAGGTTTAATACCTTTGTCCTTTGCTTCAGTATTCTCTTTGATTTTCTCAAGCTTCTATTCTACATCAGTAATTTGAATTTCAGCTCTCTAGTCTGCTTCTTCATGCTTCTAATTATTCATTAGTCCTTTAAGGTGTTTTGGTCTTCCATCAATTTCCTTTGCTTTGCTATTGTGTAGTGAAATTCTCCTTGACTTTTACTTATCTGAAACCTTTTCTTCTACTTACAGCTAGAGTGTGAAAGGTAAGTCACATTTTCTTTTTCATTTTTCTTGTATCAGAAGAGGTATAGTAGAGAGAATTCCACTAGAGCTGCGTATAACTTTTCAGGATGGCCTGTGTTCTGCTTGCTCTTCTGAGAGTTTGTTGAATATCTTTAAATGAGGTCTCAGTCCATCTAATTAGGAATGTATTCAACACCAGGATATGTTCAGATTTATGACTTCAAAGTGGACTCCTGGAAATTATAAACTCTAAAAAGTTTTTCTGCTTCTACTGAGGTCCTAAAGTGGTGGTATATAAGGTTCCACCTTGACTCTTAAGCAGAATTACCTCTCAGTCTTATTCCCTCAGAATGAAGTTACTAATGAGACTTGTTAGGGCTTTCTTAATTTGACTTTTTTCTCATATATGACCTCTGAAGAATAACGACTGGGATTGAACCACTGCATGAGCGGTGGAGCTTTGCAGAAGCCAAAATATCAGAGGAGCTGGAACCACATAGTTTACCAATGCAGACATACAAACTGGACCAAAGTTTGAAAATTTTGGAAGCCCCAGACTTTGGGACTTCAATATCAGGCCTTGAAGTAAAGTGTTAGAGGTAACTGACTGTACTTCCACCACTGACTCCATGCTCAGTAATAAGCATTTAAAATCCAACAATTGCAAAAAAAAAAAAAAATTTTTATTAAATCACAAAAGATATAAGTACTAAGGTGAAAAACATCCAAACGGAAATGTAGGAGAGCCTGGAAACCATGAACCACCATTGTAACTTCAAACTTACCAGCTAACAGAAAAATGCAGTAACAACTACTTATTTGTTTTGGTGGGAAAATAGGGTGCTCCAATCAATCGACCATTGTAGTTTCTATTGCCACACATTAGTTGCACATACAATTTAACTTTTTTAATAAAGAAGACCTCCTAGAATCTTGCAGCTCCTCAGAATTTTTGTGGAAAATACTAATTTCAATTCAAAAGTTCTTGAGTTCCTAATTAAAATCTGGTATAAATTGGTCAATAAGGGTTTACAGTAGTATTTTCTAATGTCTGACAATTTTAAGGAGATAGTAATTTTCAGGACTGCCTGATTTTTAAATCTTTTCCTCCTTTCTCACATCTAAACATTGTATATAAATTAAATGCCTAGTTTCAATTTCATCTCTTCCATCAGATCTCTATTTACTTATTTACATCCTCATCCACTGAATCGTAATGCACTTATAATCAGCACCACACAATATTTTAAGTAACAATAAGTATTTTGTGTCTGTGTATCTTTGATTAGATTCTAAATTTCTTGGAGCTGGGGATCTGCATCTTAATTTCTTTTGCATCCTCTAGAGCAGGGGTCCCCAACCCGGGCCTCAGACTGGTACAGGTTGGTGCCCTGCTAGGAACCGAGCCTCACAACCAGAGGTGAGCTACCGGTGAGCTTCATCACATTTGCAGCCGCTCCCCAGCGCTATCTTCGCCTCAGCTCCACTTCAGAACAGGCATTAGGTTTTCATAGGAGCACCCGTCCCTGGTGCCAAAAAGGTTGGAGACCGCTGCTCTAGCGAGCATCCAAGTTAATTTTGGCAGCATACAGCTTCCACAAACACTGGTTGGGTCTCTAAAGCGCCATTTTTGTCAAAGTGTATAACCACCTAGTTTATAACCCTGCGACGCCTATTAGTCTGAGGTTTCTTTGTGCTCATTGACATTCTTCGTTTTCTATTAGAACAAAGGGCTAGGTAGATAAAGGTACTAGCGCAGCGGCGCAACGAATCTTAATAAACGGAATATGACCCACCGCCCAGGGCGTTGAGACTGTGAGCAAAGACTAAACCTCTGAGAGCCCATTAACATGTTTCAAAGCCCCACTCCAACGCCTAGTTACCCGCCAGTTGTCCCGGCCTCCGGAGCTGCCGATTCTAAAAGATGTTGACAAGGCAGCGAGGATCTGCGGTCCGGAGGCCCAGTCTCTATGGTAACGATGAGACGCAGGTACACTGGTGCGGCCTTCTGATGGAAAATCTTTGCCTGAACCTAGAGAAGAGAGTAACTACGGCAGCGACTTACGGCAGCGGCGTGACTTACGGCCGCCCGGGCGGAATACCAAGGACTGCCCGGGCTCCCGGTGTCCAGGGCAGACCTCACCGCAGCATGACTCAGTCGGTGGTCGTACAGGGTAAGTTGCGCCAAAAGGGTGAGGGCTCGGTGGGCGCGGAGCCAGGCGGACTTGTTTTCAGCCTCATGTCTATTCTCTTTTCCTTTCATCGCAGTTGGCCAGTGCGGAAACCAGATTGGCTGCTGCTTTTGGGACTTGGCGCTGAGGGAGCACGCCACGGTCAATCAGGTGCTGGTCCCGCCCTCCGAGAGCCCCCCTCCTGTTACCGAGGCTCTTCCAATAGATAAGCAAGAATTACTTTATTGAGCTTTTATCTGACCGATATACGTTGTATGGGATCTTCTCAGTAAAGATCAAACAGGTTTTTAAACGTTTTTGGCGTTAGGTACACAATAGACTACACAATTGGACGGCGACCTTGGTCTTGTTTCCCTTAATTTTCAGGGTCTCATCTTTATCAGGGTTCTCGCCAAGAGCAATGAGATATATGTGAAAATACTTTATAAAATTGGTATCATGTATGGTATTATATTTTTTAGTTTAATCCGTCAGCTTTTAAAATCACCGAGAACTCAGAGAAAGCTCTCATTTGATTCACCTGTTCTACCGTCCTATGGGGACTGAGGACTTAAGCACCCTTCTCTGAACTTAATAGATCTCAGGGCATTTACCCTTCTGTAGTTTGGAAGAATCAGACTAAGCATTTTATGATAACTTGCTTTTTATTATCATAGCCATGTACCAATCACTACAGTATTGTGGGATTATTAAATGGAAAGGACTTCATTTGGAAAAGAGGCAAAACTTAATCTAATGCTATAATTTTTTTTTCTTTTTAGAAAGGAATTTATGATGAGGCAATAAGCAGCTTTTTTAGAAACGTGGATACCAGGTAAGATGGGATTAAAGTCTATCAAATAGCATAATGATTACTATTCACATCAACAGATTGAGAATCTTCAAAAGGCAGTAAAAACAGTTAACTGTAAAGAAGTTGTCTTACTTTTTTATTTTTCTCATTGAATATTCTCATTCTCATAACATTAATGTTCTCATATCATTCTGCAGAGCAAGACAACAGGTTTTCTTTTAAGACCATATTAAGGAACAAAAAGAACCTTTAGTGTGTCTTCTTTTAACTTGACATTGAAATAATGTTCCAATAAAGGAATGCTGAAAATTTCTCTGAGGATATCTTGTTAATGAATTCAATAATGACTAACTTTTAAAAGAAAAATATATTGTTTACATCTCTTTGATGTTATTTGTGGTCAGGAATATTTGCTCTACAAATAGAATGTGCTAAAAAGGAGAAAAGTGATTGTCACATTACTTCTGTTTATTTAATAAAGGATATATGTAATTATATATCTTTTATCTGAAAGTAATTTGACCTTCAGGGTTTGTTCATAAGCTTTTAATATTAAATCATTAAGTTTATGTGTTTTTAAAATACTTAAAGCTAGCTAAACTGTGATGGGCTTGAACTGAAAAGTATATACTTAATATCCATTGTTAGTCTAATTCAATAAAAATTCCAGTTCTAGTGTGAATTAATTAGTTGGGTATTTGAGGCAGTTATCTCCTGGGGAAGACTAATTAGTCCCCACTTCTTGGTGAATTCCAGAGTATGACCTTCAGGCTTGCAAACTCAAACGTTGGCACCTTGAGAATGGATCCAATCCAGGCAGATAGACCAAACTCAAAGAGAATGGGAGATTAAAAAGCAGAAAGTCAGTAATTGACAATAGGAACTATAACTCAAGAAGACTATCTACTCATTTTTCTTCAAAAGCACATTCTCTTCTATAGGAATTCTACCTGAAAAGCTAAATGATAGAGGTTGCTTCATGACCGGTGTATTACTTTAATGGCTGGCATCATTTATCTTTATTATATGGAGATATCTGTCATATAGACTAGATTCCCTTTTGTTTGTGACCTAGAACAACCTTTACCCTAAATAATATTAAGAGACTCAAATTTGCCTTTGTAATCCTTTTAGGTGTTTCCCTTCTAACTAAATTCCTACTCCCATCCCCTCTATTCTTGATGACGAATCCTTTCATTGAATATTACATAATTGAGACACCCTGGAAGCTATTCTCTCAGTAAGGTGACTTCACATAGCTATACTCTCATCTTCTCTGTTTTATAATTTAACCTGAGGACATTCTTATTTCCCCAATATCAAGTTTGCGAAAAAGGGGAGAAAGGACTTGGCATCTTGTTCTTTCCTTGTACTATCAGTACATGCAGTATCTGTTCCATAAGTTAGTACAAAACACTCTTTCAGAAGTAAGACTATGTCTCACATTTTTGTATACATTTCTGTATCTGTTTGAGGAAATGATCATTTTTTAAGAGTATGATAGGAATTTACCTATACTAGGAGTTGGCAAACCTTTCTTAAAGGATCAGATGGTAAATATTTTAGGTTTTGTGAACCATAAGGTCTGTGTCACATCTGTGCCATTGTAGCACGAAGGGTATAGCTAGTATGTACATAAATGGGTATGGCTGTGTTCCAAAACTTTATTTAAGAGAACAAGTAACTGGTCAGATTTGGCCAAAGGACCGTAGTTTCCCAACCCCTGACCTACAACATTGTGCTCAGGTCAGCTTCCCTTTGTGTGTTCTGTCTTCTTGCAGACTGTGTTGACTCATACAGTTTGGTCATAGATTATTTACTTTGGTAACTATGTTCAACATGAAATTCTAGGAACAGCCTTAGATACTCAATGATACATAACTGGTACATTAGTTGATATGAATTTGGCTACAACAGGAAACCTCATTAATGGTGGTTTAAGCAATAAAGATACCCAGTTATCTCACATACAAAGAAATCAGGAAATTGGATATTATGGGTTTGGAGAAGTGCATTAAAGATCAAGATACTGCCTATTGTTTCATTCTTAATGTGTAGGCTTTTTTGTCCTCATGTTTATTATTTCTTAACTATAAAATGGCAGCCTCCACTCCAGGAATCACATCCGTATTCATGTTCAAGGTAGGAAAACGGAAGAAGAGCATGAACAACATCTAGTCCTTTTAACTAGAAAAGCTTCCCAAAATATCCTCTCAACTCATTAGCCAGAACTGGATTCTATGGCCAGCGCTAACTACCAAGAAAGCCGGGGAGATAAGTACCTCACTTGTTTAGCCTAATGGGAGGCAGGCAAGGGAAGCCATTAGGAGTGGCAGCTCCTTTGTTACCTTGTCTGTCTCACTGGCCTCTATGTAGCTTTGTTATATAAATGGAATTTTATTACCTGATAGCACTGTTGGCCATGAGAGAGTTAAGACTTTTTCTTATTTTTTATCTTTCAGAGTGGTTGGTGATGGTGGCAGTATTTCCAAGGGGAAAATTTGTTCTTTAAAAGCACGAGTAAGATACATACATTTGGATTCTTACATTGCATGTGTTTTTAAAATAGTTATACTTTGTGACTATCATGAGAATACAATTTTAATTTAACTTCTCAAATTTAAAAAATTTACTAAGCCACATTTAATGTAATTAAGCACACATTGTGTGTACCTGAAACTTTAAGGGGAATATTTTGTGCTTAAAGTAAAAAATTTAGCATTTTTTCTAAATGTTTTACAGGACATATACATCTAGATAAATGATAACGATTGTTAACTCTAAACCTGAAATACATACTAATGCGGGTTAATTTTTCATTTGAAGATAATGGAAGATTTATTTGCTCCCAATACAAAGCATGGATTTAGCGACATTATTGTGAATAAATACCACAACCATAAAAGACCTGAAAAAAAATATTTCAAGTCAATAGCCTATATTTATTCTTAATCCTGTTCCAACAGTACTTCTCTTCTGTGATATCTACAACAACCTGCTTTTTCTAATTGCTGATCAGTAATCTTTGATGATAAAGAAAGGCAGCTTAGATGCTATGGCAGTAGTTGAGACAGTAAGGATTAGACCTCTAGTAGTGGCTGAAAGAGTGGAGAGCAATAGTGTTATGGTACCTGGGAACTGTCTCCTTCTGTCCATGATCTCTGATGTCCTTGGAAAACAAAATTTACAACAGAGACCATGTGCTTGTAGGCTGTTGGGATAATTAACACTTGGCATCCTCCATTCCATAGAGAGCGCTAACATCCCAGTCTTACTCAGAGAAAAGAAATGTTGATGTTTCCTAGACCACTCTTTTTGAGCTCTTTCCTACCACCGTATCAGTGAGCAAGGTGAGAGGTAGAAGAAACACTACTGAAAAAGAGTCAGTGTGTTTCTGTAGCCTTTGACTTGTCCTAGAAGGTACTCTTCCATTTCTCCTTAGGAGCCTTCTTATTATGTGGCTATCACCACTGAAAAGTCTAGGCTTCACAAGATAACTTGGTGGTTGGGTCCCTCTACTATGTCCAGTATCTGAAGTTAACAAGCAAATACTCAGAATTTCATAAATCCTATATTTAAGGGAAGGCTCAAAGGCCAGAAGGCTATCACCAGGTGGCTCTGGAAGAAAATAATAAACATCAAATCGTAGAACAGTTGTGACTCCAGACCTCGGATGGCTAAGTGTGGAACCCAGGACAATTTCTCCTAATTTTAATTAATTTCCAAGGGGAAAACAAATCAAAGACCTGATATGGCTAAGGAAAGATTGGAAGAGTTATATACTATGTCAGAGTTTTAATGCTGTTACTATGACAGTGATGATACTATCAGAACTGACTTTAGGAGGTGCTTGAATGTTAGTTTATATTCTGCATACTGCTTCTTTTGCCAGATAGCAAGGTAATGGAGGGTATGGCTTAAATGTGTTAAATGTGTTTAATCTGATTGACCATTTAGGAGACAGTAACTAAATGGTTTTCCTTCAGACTGAAAAAAAAATGTTTACTCTTCCACAAATCATCTCAATAAATCTGTTTTGGAACGAGGACAGTACATGGTAAAAATTGCATATTATTGGAAATATTCTTAAAAATCTCTAAAATTACCAGTAAATAATCCTATATAGTCTTGTCTGTGTAAAGTGTGTGTATATTTATTGCTGTATATAAAGGAGCACATTTGTAAAACAATTTTATAATCATTCTATAACATACTGATACTGTCATATACTACTATATAATTTAAATATATTCCTAATATACTGTGTAATAATAGTATTTTAATTGCCAGCTTACAGTATCATAATTAACTACATACATAGTTGAATTTAAAATTTATATGGACATAAGTTGTAGCTCCACTGGAGTCAGTACTCTGTAAATATCAAACTCGATGGTCTCTCTTCAATAAAATAGTAGAGCATGTAGTTAAGAGTCAATATTCTATACCCAGGCTAGCCAGGTTCGAATTTCAGCTCTACTACTTACTAGCTGGGTGACCATAGCCAAGTTATTTAACTTTTCTAGGCCTCAGTTTCTTCTGTGTGTAAAGTAAGGATAGTTATAGTACTTATGCACGGGGTTGTGAAAATTAAATGGGGGTGACACATATAAGGACTAAGAACAGTGGCATATGTAGTAAGTGCTTAACATTACATGATCACAAGAACTAAAACCCATAAACCAAGCACTTTCTCTGTGACAGTGAATCACAGAGTTAATAGCTTTATATGTACCCTAAGATTATTTCAGAATATTTTTTTCAGCTTTGCTTTACTGATTTATTTTACTTTTTCACTCTTCTTCCTCACTGTAGAAAATATGGAAAATAAAGCACAAAACAGTGGGCGGGGACGGGGGGAGGGACAGTGTAGGAGAGTTATATAATCCTACTGCCAAGCTCTCCCTGCTTACATTTTGCTATATTTCTCTCCAGTCTTCTCCATTTTTCTTTCCATAGTTAGTTTTATGTTTCATACTCTGGTGTTATTCTCAGTAATAGAAGTTATCTCCTATGGTAGTAAAGGTTGTGGTAATGAATTAGATTGTGAGTTACTTGGGACAAAGGACCCTGTTGTCATTTTTGACATCTAACTAGTACCTTGGCTTTGCATATAATAGTAAGTTTACTGACTTGGACAGATTGGGGCTGTGATTCAAAAAGAACAGCATGGTTGCTCCTAGTAGGCAAATACATTAATATACCCTACATTTATTGAGACTTTTTCTGATTAAGGTTACCTTCTAGATTTCTGAGACCTTATTCTCAAGAAATTTATAGTTACGTAGGCACATGAATAAAAGAATTGTTAGAAAATAATTTGTGGGTATTATTCAGTTACTTTTTTTCCCACTTGGTAATTTGGAGTAGGATAAACATTTAGAATCCAACTTTTAATTGGATTCTACCTTTTGAGCAGAGTGAATTTTTTTTTTAATTCTTATTCCAGATTCTAAATAAAGATTCAAATAAAGATTTGGTTAAGCTTAAATTATAAAAAGAAAAGTGCAACTTTTAGCTGAAGTTATTTTCATTTATAGGGTGTCTAAAGAAAAATATGCTAATTAAATTTTATTTCTCTATTTCAGGCTGTCTTGATTGACATGGAGGAAGGAGTAGTAAATGAAATTCTGCAGGGACCTTTGAGAGATGTTTTTGATAGCAAACAGCTCATCACTGATATTTCTGGCTCAGGGAATAATTGGTGAGACTATGCTGACATAAAACTGGAGTGTCATCTGAAAAAAATGAGCAATCTTTCCTTCATTCTAATAGGTCCTGCTGTGTAACTTGCCATACCCAACTCTAGGCCTTTTAACCCATCATCTTTCCTTTGATTAATGATGGTATTTCACGATGCTTGAAAACCACCTGTAACCTAGTTCTTTCTCATTTTTTAAAAAAATTTATTTTATTATTAGTTTCAAGTATGTAGTACATTGGTTATATATTTATATAGTTAATAAAAATAAAAAAAATCCCCCTAATTGCTCTTTCTCTCCTTTGGCTCTCCACTTAGTCATTTACATTAATGCTAACTGCATTCCCTGTGCCATGCTCTCCATCCCTGTGACCATCTGTCAACTACTAATTTGTATTTCTTTAACCCTTCACCCCATTCTCCCACCC
>NW_011888882.1:4159302-4163726 GCF_000151845.1 Pteropus vampyrus
TCTGTGTTATTTGGAAATCTAATATTTATTATTTTAACTATTTGCAATTAGTCCCTCAGGTTAATAGTGTGTAGTGATGTATAATTTTACTAAAGCATGAATTTGAATCTTGTGTTCTGGGGGAGTCATTTGGGGAGAACCAGTCACTAAATAAGTGAATCTACCTGACCGCCCAACTGGCTTTTCTCTAATTGTTATCAATTTATTCTGTAACTTTTGAGTTACATCTGACTGCATGTTGTGGAGAAATTATGTTTATTTTTTAATATATCATAGTAATATTTGCAAATTTGAACAGCCAAAGAGGCTTGCAGAGTTTTATGAATATCAATTTTCTACTGTGTGCCATGTCATCTAGTAATAACATGATGTGATCAATGTTTTACTCATATTTTAAACCAAAATAGGTTAGTTTAAGTTTTTATGTTTTTCTAGTTGACTACATTCTGCTTTTTAATATATAAAATTCAATACAGAGAAAGTACCGTAACTAAAATTTTGTTTTGTTGTAGTTACACCTTAAGAGAAAAAAAAGAGAAGATAAATTTAGAAAACCATAGTTGAATATCCATTGATACTGACCTATATTATCAGGATATTTGAGGATTATAGATATTGTTTATTTGTTAAATTTTCTACCTAGTATCTTTGAGATATCATAATATGATTTATTAATACAAAATAAGAATAGAATTTACTTAGTACAGTAAAAATCTTTTTCAAGTTTTTCTATAATCTTTTCATTTAGATCAGAAATAAAATACTGAAATAAAGTTAAAAAAAAGTAATATTTTAATCACTTTGTGTTCTTTTTTTCAGGGCTGTGGGTCACAAAGTTTTTGGCAATCTTTATCAAGAACAAATTTTAGAGAAACTCAGAAAGTCAGCAGAGCACTGTGATTGTTTGCAGTGCTTTTTTATAATACATTCCATGGGAGGAGGTAAAGTTACTCATTTGCCTATAATAATATGAAAGTACAACTGGGAATTTATTTTGAAAACATAAGTCTTGTTTTCAATCCTATGCTTGATAAAGATCGAACTATTAGGAGTGTGTGTTTATGAATATATATACCTAACAGCTTTTTATCTTAAATGTTTGTCAAAGTGTGTTCACTATTACCATTTTTTTTAAAATACTTTTAAGAGTCAATAGAAATGAATCTGAAAATTGTTCTTCTACCTTTAGTTTCTCTTACAAAGCTTCTAGCTACATTTCAATAATTATGAGCTTTTTGGGAATGCCGACTTTCTCCTAAGAATTTGCTTGTGTAGTCCCACTAGAGGTAAATATTTCCGGCATATTTATAGATATGCTTGCAAAAGAATATAAAAACTCTTTCTCTGACCAGCTTCTAACCTTTCTTGTGTCCAATGAAAGAAATTCTTTTAGTCAACTCCTTTAAATCATTCTTTACGTGGTAAATAATCACCTTGACCTAGACTGAATGATCAGTATTGCTGTCTTTACCCAGGGAAGCCTTTACCTTGCAAGTGAAGTGTTTTGCTTCCCTGTTCCATAAAATAGAAGCAGATCACAATCTGCTAATTTCATAATAGGATTAGCTAATTTTAAAAGAAAACTTTGCCACATTTTTTTCTCCAAACTAAGGTTAAGATTCTATTTTCAGCAGGTCATGTACAATTGATTTTTTATACATATCTCTTATTCAGTGCGATAGCGTTTTAAAATTAAAATCATAATTACTATGTAACCATGCCTTTAGAAGACCATCATAATCATTAAATTAAACAAATTTTCTTTATACTAATATAATTAACTCGCATGTCTGAGTAAGTTTCCAAAAAAAACAGTGTAATTTGTGGTTCATTATGGTACATTTTTAATCCCTCTGTTACTCAAAATCTCAGATTATACTTTTTTCATAATTCACTGAAAACGGCAAAAACAAATAATACTGAAGGTTAAAAATGAAGGTCTCCTTTCCCACATCTAATCCTTAGTGTCTCCTCACAGGTAATCAAGTTTACCAATGTCATCCTTCCGGATATTTTTCATGCCTATTAAAAGTGTGTATGCATATTTTTACGTAAACAATATCATGCAATACATATTATTCAGTAATTTTTTCACTTTATATCTTTTCCAAATGTCTTTTAATATCAGCTCTGACTCATACAATTTGATTGTATGAATAGACAATAATTTTTAAAGTCAGTCCTCATTGATGGATGTTAAGTTGTTTACAGTGTTTAGTTATTACAAACAGTCCCCAATGAATATCTAGTACATATATCTCTGTTCATTTGTGCCACTATGGTTGTAGGGAATATTCCTAGAAAGGAAAGCGAGATTAAAAAATATGTACCTTTTAAATTTTCATTGATTACTGAATACCTGCCTACAATTTTGTACCGATCCTTATTAGCTACAATTTACAAGGGTTTATGCCCTCACACTTACCAACAACTGAGTATAAGAGACATAATCTAAAATGTTCAAAATTATATTGTTTTAAATTGCATTTCTTTAATTAGAAGAAAGGTTGAGCATCTTCACATCTATTTTTAATTTGATTTATTTTGAGTTATTTATATCTTTTGCCCATTTTTCTATTGCATTCTTATTTTTTTGGTTGTTCATTTGTGACACCTCTTTATTAAAGAAATTTAGTCCTCCATCATAACTATAGACGATTTTTCTTAGTTTGCCTTGTTAGTTTGTTTATGGGATATATAAATATGTATATGTGTGTGTGTGTGTGCGTATATGTGTGTATATATACGCATACACACACACACACACACACACATATATATGCTTTATTTTTAATATAATCAAAGCTGTCTTTTCTATAATGGCTCTCGTTTTATATAATGCTTACAAAATCCTTCTCATTAAAGATTAACAAAACAAAAAAAAACTCCCTCGCTTTCAACTAGTATTTTTAACATAGCCTTTTAATATTTATCTGCATGGGTTAGAGCATTGGCTTTAAATTTTTTTTAAATCAGAACAGCAATAAATTTAACACTGTGCAACACACACACATAAAACATACATAAACTGAAATAGAAGATTCAGAAAACCTTACCCATGCTACATGTGACACATTGATATTTCTGCTGTTTCATTTAAGAAAAGAAAATTCTGGTCCTAACTAATAAATTAGTTTCATAGCTCACTAATGGTTAATGACCCATAGTTTGAAAAACACCAAGTTACAGGATTCTAGTTTTATTTCTTTAAAGTTCTTAAAATTTTCTGAATTTATGTAAATGTAACTCTGTGTCAGAAAATTTCCTGATGGGATTTCTAGAGTTTCTACTTTTACATAGATAATTTTTAAAAAGTTTCCTTTTTGAGAGTTTTGTAAATTCAAGGTGGTCATGCCTAATTTTAAATAAATTTAAATAAGTTTAATTCAGTGTTTAAATTCCCTGTGTTATGATAGTGTTCTTCATCATTAAGATCATAGTACTACACAAAAGATGTAAAGAACCTCTGGTTTTGTTAAGTAGCCTTACATCAAGTGTAGCCTGAATACTGTCTTAGTTGTATTTTTTACTCTTCAGTCAGTTCTTTAGGCATTGTATAGATATAACTTAAATTTGCAAAAGAGTAAAATACAGAAAGCCCTCCCAAATTCACAGTAAGAGCCAGAAATTGAATTCGGGACTTAAGCCTCACTGCCCATGTTGCTTTCATTTCCTTATCTGAAATTAGTTAATATATAATCATAGGAACCAATTGAAAATTAAAAATTTTTAATATATATTTTTAGAAAAACATAAAATCCAAGTTTCTCACAATTATATTCTGAACCCTTTCTGCTGTTTCCTTTTTTGAAATTTTAATTCTCAGGAACAGGATCTGGACTTGGCACATTTCTTTTAAAAGTGCTTGAGGATGAGTTCCCAGAAGTATACAGATTCGTGACTTCAGTTTATCCTTCTGATGAGGATGATGTCATAACTTCACCTTATAATAGCATCTTGGCAATGAAGGAACTTAATGAACATGCAGACTGTGTGTTGCCCATTGACAACCAAGTAAGAAATGACTTTGTAGTTTATGCACATATTGCATATATATTTATTGCTGTGTTATACTTACGTGTTTATATAAAACATTCTTTTCAGTCTTCTCATGTAAGAGAAAAAAATAAGTTTAAATTGTTTTTCTTTCTCTTCTTTCCTTCCTGATAGAATGCCATCTATGTCTGCTCTTAATAGCTTCTCTCCCAATATTTTTTCCTTAAAAGTCTTTATTTGACATCATTAGCAAAATTGACCTCATGGTGAATTCTGGAAGGTTGGGTACAACTGTAAAGCCAAAGAGTCTGATTACTTCCAGTGCTGGGGCTTTTAAAAAGCAGCAGAAGCCCTTTGATGCAATGAACAACATTGTAGCAAATTTGCTGCTCAACCTAACAAGGTAATTCTATGGACAGTATACATCA
>NW_011888882.1:4163776-4166201 GCF_000151845.1 Pteropus vampyrus
TTCACAGTAAGAGCCAGAAATTGAATTCGGGACTTAAGCCTCACTGCCCATGTTGCTTTCATTTCCTTATCTGAAATTAGTTAATATATAATCATAGGAACCAATTGAAAATTAAAAATTTTTAATATATATTTTTAGAAAAACATAAAATCCAAGTTTCTCACAATTATATTCTGAACCCTTTCTGCTGTTTCCTTTTTTGAAATTTTAATTCTCAGGAACAGGATCTGGACTTGGCACATTTCTTTTAAAAGTGCTTGAGGATGAGTTCCCAGAAGTATACAGATTCGTGACTTCAGTTTATCCTTCTGATGAGGATGATGTCATAACTTCACCTTATAATAGCATCTTGGCAATGAAGGAACTTAATGAACATGCAGACTGTGTGTTGCCCATTGACAACCAAGTAAGAAATGACTTTGTAGTTTATGCACATATTGCATTTATATTTATTGCTGTGTTATACTTACGTGTTTATATAAAACATTCTTTTCAGTCTTCTCATGTAAGAGAAAAAAATAAGTTTAAATTGTTTTTCTTTCTCTTCTTTCCTTCCTGATAGAATGCCATCTATGTCTGCTCTTAATAGCTTCTCTCCCAATATTTTTTCCTTAAAAGTCTTTATTTGACATCATTAGCAAAATTGACTTCATGGTGAATTCTGGAAGGTTGGGTACAACTGTAAAGCCAAAGAGTCTGATTACTTCCAGTGCTGGGGCTTTTAAAAAGCAGCAGAAGCCCTTTGATGCAATGAACAACATTGTAGCAAATTTGCTGCTCAACCTAACAAGGTAATTCTATGGACAGTATACATCAAGATAATTTAAATACTTCATTGTGTTTTTGATGATGTTCATAGTTGCATTGTTTTAGTTGTTCTTAAGTTGTAGGAGCTTCTTTTATTTTGTCTAGTGTTGTCAGACCTTTGAGTGATAGACCAGAGTTTTAATTGCTATGAGTCTAAAGCAGCAGAATATTTTCCCATAATATACAGTTGAGAAGCACTTGGTTAGACAAAAATAAACTTTTTTTTTTTCTGTAGAATATCTTAATCTTTTAAACCAGCTAATCTATGCCTCCTCATTAGCTGGTCCAAAATATTTCCTTTTATCTAAAAGATCGCTTTGGCATTATTATATTCCAGATTCTAGAGTGTATTAAGCAGACCCTTGGGGAATTTATTAAGTTTACAGTAATGAAATAATTATTGACCTATATGTGTTTAACTCAATCTAAAGTGAGTTTTAACATTTCTTTATATATATAGTGAGCAACTGTGTTAGTGTATTAGTTACACTTTAAGTGACCTAGAAATAAGAATTGCTATAGATGTTGTATTATATTTTAATTATCTTTACACAGCATTTTCGTGATACTAAATTTTACTAATATAGGAAAAAGAGCATACTGAAGAACAGGGTATGAAAGCATTTAAGAAAACGCCTGCGAAATAAATCAAGCTACATCCAAAATTTACATCCAAAGCTACATCCAAATTTAATTTAAAAATTAAATTTTATCTCATCCTTTAATATTGATTTTTTTAGCTCTGCAAGGTTTGAAGGATCCCTTAATATGGACCTTAATGAAATCAGCATGAACTTAGTTCCTTTTCCTCAATTGCATTATCTTGTGTCAAGCTTAACACCTCTCTATACACTGGCAGATGTCAATATTCCTCCTCGAAGGTAAGAGTAACTTTATTCCAATTACTTGAGAACTTGAATTATTTTAAAAAAATTTTAAGAGAAAAGTTAAACCCTAGTTATTTCTTCATGTCATTTTCTATGTGAGATGTATATAAAATACAGTTGATGACAGCTGTTTTTTCATTATAGGAATGCTTCTTTATTTAGAAGTCATTATTTGAAAAGTCAGTATTAAACTATTTGAAATTAAATCTAATAACTAAATTTTTAAGCTTATGCAAATAGAAAATATTAAAGGGCTTTGAAGTCTGACATACTTAAGTCTGGATCCTGATCGTCTCACTTACTCGTAGCAAATTTGCCAGTACTTTTAGTTTTTCTCTGTACAAATGAAAGTTGGAGTGCCTACCTCATATGCTTGTTAGACATATTAAATAAGAGTATCTTTTAAAGCTCTTATCACACAGTTTAGCACCATAGAAGGCTTTCCGATGTCACTCTGTATGGTAGCTGTTAGAGATCATTAGAGATTATTATAGATCATTTCCAGAACACCTTGTTTTGTAACAGACTGTATGTTATTTTTAAGCATAAAACTTACATGAATTTACTTAACAAAAAAAGTTGTTGGAAGATACTCTTAAGCATATACAGTGATGATGAGCTTGAAAAGTTCACACTGGCATTCACAGTTAACTGAGGGAAAAGGTCCTGTTCAAGCTCTGTAAAAAGAAAGTATGTAAATGATAAACACTAGATTAAAGATTTTTTTTTTT
>NW_011888882.1:4166251-4178802 GCF_000151845.1 Pteropus vampyrus
AAAATTTACATCCAAAGCTACATCCAAATTTAATTTAAAAATTAAATTTTATCTCATCCTTTAATATTGATTTTTTTAGCTCTGCAAGGTTTGAAGGATCCCTTAATATGGACCTTAATGAAATCAGCATGAACTTAGTTCCTTTTCCTCAATTGCATTATCTTGTGTCAAGCTTAACACCTCTCTATACACTGGCAGATGTCAATATTCCTCCTCGAAGGTAAGAGTAACTTTATTCCAATTACTTGAGAACTTGAATTATTTTAAAAAAATTTTAAGAGAAAAGTTAAAACCTAGTTATTTCTTCATGTCATTTTCTATGTGAGATGTATATAAAATACAGTTGATGACAGCTGTTTTTTCATTATAGGAATGCTTCTTTATTTAGAAGTCATTATTTGAAAAGTCAGTATTAAACTATTTGAAATTAAATCTAATAACTAAATTTTTAAGCTTATGCAAATAGAAAATATTAAAGGGCTTTGAAGTCTGACATACTTAAGTCTGGATCCTGATCGTCTCACTTACTCGTAGCAAATTTGCCAGTACTTTTAGTTTTTCTCTGTACAAATGAAAGTTGGAGTGCCTACCTCATATGCTTGTTAGACATATTAAATAAGAGTATCTTTTAAAGCTCTTATCACACAGTTTAGCACCATAGAAGGCTTTCCGATGTCACTCTGTATGGTAGCTGTTATAGATCATTAGAGATTATTATAGATCATTTCCAGAACACCTTGTTTTGTAACAGACTGTATGTTATTTTTAAGCATAAAACTTACATGAATTTACTTAACAAAAAAAGTTGTTGGAAGATACTCTTAAGCATATACAGTGATGATGAGCTTGAAAAGTTCACACTGGCATTCACAGTTAACTGAGGGAAAAGGTCCTGTTCAAGCTCTGTAAAAAGAAAGTATGTAAATGATAAACACTAGATTAAAGATTTTTTTTTTTTAATAGCTTTAAGTTTTAGCAAGATAACAATTCTGTACTGCTGGAATGTCACAGTGATATTAACTTTTTTTTGAGTCAGTAGCAAATAACCAGTTATGCTAACAGGACTCTTTTTCAGCGTAGGATACCGATGACCTTAACAAGTTAAGCAACCTGTACAGTGTATGAAACATAATTATTCACTAAATGTTCACTGTTGTCAGCCCAGCATATTAAAAATTAGTGTATGGAAATATAATGTATACCTTTAACATAGACACATAGAACTATTTATTGTACAATAGTGATAATCCAGACATTTTTGTATTTAATGTTAATTCTTGAAAAATAAAAGATATGTAAATTCTAATTAAAGTCCAACATAGAGGAAAAAAAGTTTGACTTGGTTCTTCACTCTGCATATTTTAAAGCCAATTAAACTTTTTTAAAATCCTGCTGGGCATATTTTTATATCATTTGTTTTGAAGGTTTGTTTTTAATTGTGTTAGTGAAAATCTATAAGGAACTTTAAAAATGTTAGACTCTTAAGGAACTTGTCACAACATTCTTTCTATATTTATATTCTTCTTTTACCTTTTTTTTTCTTTTTGCTTCTTCTGTATTGTAGATATTTCAAAGTCTGCCATATCAGCATGTGCACACATTTATCCTTGAGTAAATAATATATCGTTTTAAAATTGTGCTATTAAAAAGCATAGTTTTAAACTCTTTAATCTCTTAGTAGTTTCCAAACAAGTGAGAATGGTTTTAGTTTTGGCTAGAGTTATCTAAAGAACCTAGTCATATTTGTATTGAATTAAGATTTAAGACCCAAACTGGAACCGTATTAAGGACCTACACGCCTGTGTATCATTAGATATAAACTTTGTCAGTCACCGTATCTTTTCTTTAACTGAAGGATTAAAGAATGGAATTAAAAGACCATTCACTTGGAAGTCTTTCTTTTCAGGAACACTACTACAGAGTTTCTTCTTTTATAGAAGTGCCTAACATTGTCTTTTGATAGGTTCTTCTTAATTATAACTAATTTATGATGTATTTTACAGAGATAAGGTAATCTTAAATGTAGGCTTTTAATTAGTTTTGATAGTTCTGATACTATGAAGTAGATAAGCATATAAAATAAGTAATGACCCAAGTTTCAGAAATCAAGTTTCCAAAATCAGTGCTATAGCTATCTGAAATCACTATATTGCAGAAGCTTTTCCAAAAAAAAAAAAAAACAAAGATGTTATATTATTTCCTATCTTCTCATATTCCATAAAAGATTGCTTTGAGAAAATGATAGCTAAGATTTAGAATATATTTGTATGTGAAGTTTATTTACCTATAGATGTCTGTCTTTTCATTTTATAGTTCTACGTAGAAGAAAGAAATAATATTTTGTATAAACAGTGCCTTTCATTGTTCTAGATTGGATCAGATGTTTTCAGATGCCTTTAGCAAAGATCACCAGCTAATTCGGGCTGACCCCAAACATAGTCTCTACCTTGCATGTGCCCTCATGGTTAGAGGAAATGTCCAGATTTCAGATCTTCGCAGAAATATTGAAAGGTTTGATTTCATATTTTTTCAAGATAATTTGTTATGTGTACTGCTTGTGACAGTGTAACATAGCAGTTAAGATGGTCTTCTTCTAATTCTAGCATTGCTACTTAACTAAAGTGTGGCCTTGAGCAAGTTACTTAGCCTTTCTGAGCCTTATTCTCCTCGCATGTAAAATAAAAATAATAATAGTACATTATTTACAAGTACTAAGTGATATATGAGATGTCTTATGTCCTGAAAGTGTTCAGAAAATTTAATTATTGATTTTATTACCACCATTACACTTCTTCTAAGTTTATAGTTTACTATTTATTGACAGTCTATTTTTAGGAAAATTACTCTGTTGAATTACAAAGGAAAATTATAATACCTTTATTTCTTTTCATCCCCAGATTTCTGATGTTAAGGAATGTGTTTCTAGTTTTTTGAGTCACCATCATAGCCAATCTAATGTCCTTCTACTAAATGTCCCTTAGTTCACTGTCAGACTGTACCACAAAACTGCTAATAGTAAAAAATAGATAACTTACATTATAAACTAAGCAATTAGAATGGCGCCATCAGTAACATTCTAGTTTAATTAATGGGCTGTCATAATATGGCAAATATTTTTAGTACATTAATTCTTAACCTTGAGTTTTTGTATCTCAGATTAAAACCTTCTCTACAATTTGTCTCATGGAATCAAGAAGGCTGGAAGACCAGCCTGTGCTCAGTACCTCCTGTGGGCCATTCCCATTCATTGTTAGCTTTAGCAAATAACACGTGTGTGAAGCCTACCTTCATAGAACTGAGAGAGAGATTCATGAGGCTCTACAAGAAAAAGGTAATTATCAGTACAACTTTGTAACTATATGTGTTAACTTTGGCTATTTAAGATGTAGTCTTAAGAATTACACTATTACAAACCGAGGTGATCCTGTCTGCTGTATTCATTGTACTGATTATAACTGAAGAGGAGAGGCTTACTCAGATTATCTAAATGAGAAATCTCAATAGTTTATCAATAGTTTATAGGATTTGAGTTCTCATTTCTCATGTAAAGCCGAGCGAACTATTTACATTATAGGATAGTTGTATTAAATTTCCAGAAAATAGACAATATTATTCAGTTTTGTTTTGTTTTTTATTTACAGGCTCATCTTCATCACTATCTACAAATTGACGGGATGGAAGAAAGCTGTTTTACAGAAGCTCTGTCATCTTTATCAGCACTCATACAGGAATATAACCAACTAGATGCTACAAAAAGCATGCCTGTAGAAGATTTACCTAGACTAAGCATAGCTATGTAAAAAGCCCCCAAAATACTCTTACTTTTTCTTAATTTCACATTGCTTCTTGTCATCTTACCTTTCTGTTTCATAGTTTTTGTGATTCCGAAAGCCAACTTTGTCTTTTTCATATTAGGAGTATTTTTGTCTGAAAAAGTAGTTCCATTTAATCATAATTTGTTGTGTGAAATTGTAAAGTCCTAGTACCTAAACTTCAGACATTTGTCTTCAGAAAATTCTCCTTTTCTAAAATTGAAAGAACAGTCAACAGCCATGCTACCCTGAACTAGCTCGATCCCGTCTGATCTCGGAAGCTAAGCAGGGTCAGGCCTCATTTGTACTTGGATGGGAGACCACCTAGGAAGACCAGGTGCTGTAGGCATAAAAATAAGAAAATAAGGGATTGTAAACTAACAAGATCCTTGCAATCTGTGAGGTCAACTAAGGGTTGCCTCGCCTAAATAAATAAATAAATAAAATTGAAAGAACAGAGTTCTTCAATATTTTATTTATAATCTCATATTTAGACATTTATACAGTAATAATCACGTCTTCAATAAAAATCTTGTACAGATATATTTTTATATTTATTTATAATTTATGTTTTCATATTCTGTTTAAATTCACCTGATTCTTTAAAAATAAGTTCATAGAGTAGAAGAACACAATATAAATATTTCTGTGTGATATCCACTAACTTCAGGGATAGATTTTATTACAACTATTAAGGAGGTTTTGTTTCTTCATTGGATAACCACTTGTTTGCACTCAATCGCAATTTACATTTATTTTAACATATTTGTGATAAATTATTTTTAAGTATAATACTTTGTTATCAAACCAGTTGATTTTGTAATAATAAATGTCCATATTTTTAAACAGTGCTACTTGTTATCATTTTGCTTGTCACCATTTATACAAGTGAACAGAACATTACAGAACTTGATATTGTCTTCCAAACTTTGCAGTAAATGGCTATAATAGTCTAATGAAAGTTTCAATTACCATAATCTCCACTTTTAATTTTTAACAATTATTCATCTTTAATCACAGTTTACATCTCAAATCCATATTGATTTATCATTTCAGGAAGAAATTTTTAGAAACAAATTCTTTTCAAGCCAAAATAATCAATTACGTGCTTTCTTTAGTGTTATGTTTTTTGTTACTTTTCAAAGGATACTGCTCTTCATCTTTATTTAGATTTTTACAGTATTTGGTATAAAAACTTTTAGATTAAGGATGTCAACAGTGGCCAATGAAATTCCATTTTCTCCTTCCCAAAGAAATCTTAATAAACATATTGAGGACAGGACAATGAAAACTATAAATATATTTACAGTTTAACCTTATTGCTATTTAAGAATTAGTGTAGAATCTTGCTCACCCTGTAATGATTATCATCTGAGTGGAATGTAGGCTACATTGTTAAAGTACAGATAAAGGTTTAAAGTTTTAATATGCTTTTTGCATATCTTCAAAGTATGCCAGATTATTTTATAGAATAAAATATTTTCTTATAAATTGTATAGTTTTTCCATTATATATGGAAAACATAAGTGGAATAAAGTGTGTATTATATAAGTTACATTTTATTAAGTTCAATTTTAAGGTTTTCGAATTTTACGTATGTTTGTAGGATAACCTTTTGAAAAGCTCCTAATGCCGTAAACATAGTCATCTGAGAATAGCTGGGCATTTTTACTGTTTTAACCAGTAAAGGAGATGTGACACCTTTTTAAAACCATTCTAACTTTGTTATGTAATGACATGACTGACTGACCTTAACTTTTCCCCATGTCCTTGGTTTATAGAATCTCAAGCTCAGAAAATATATCTCCTGGATCTCTGCAGTTTCTCTGACATACACAAGATGTGATCCACAGCATCTTCCATTTAAATGACCCTTCATTTGGGCAATCAAATTGAATGGTAATTATTTTAGACTTATTAGGAACACAGCATCTCTTATCCAAGCATAGTCCACAAAAAGTCGGTTTATAACTCTGAGTGCTTGAACATCCAGAAAAGACGAATTTTTCAGCTTTGAAGAGTTGGAAAGTAGGTTGGCATGTTTTTCCTTTGGGGATCTAAAAAGATACATATCATTAAGAAGTCATTCTTTAAATTTGATTATAATAGTTTAGAAAAATGATACTAAGTAGAAAATCTTAAACACAGAGATGTAAGTCATTTCCAGGACATTAATAATTGCTATTTAGTAACTTCAAGCACTCTTCTTTTCCACCTTTAAAATCAACTCTCACCAAAGGTCTGTTCTTGCACCATCATTTCATAGGGCCCACTCCCCAATGATTTGTGTATCCTTTACTTTGTTCCACAATAAATGAAACTCTCTTTTTAATATCAAGGGCTATGTCTTATTAAATGTTTATTTACCTATGAATTAGCAAATTTCCTTGTACAGCTCAGACAGTTTTGAGTAGATGGATAAATGAATAAATATATTAATCCCTTTAAAATTGAGTTAACTTCTAATATGATAGGGAATAACTTGGAGATGAGAAGGGTTTTGCAGCATTTCTACTCTGAGACAGTCATCCTGTGTAATTCTAGAAATAGGACCAGCTCTAGTTACACCAAACAATCTTAAGAGTAAGTATTTTATCATCGGCCTTTGGCAAGTTTACTATCTAAGCATTTTGGAAATGGTGTGGTTCCCCTCCAAGTTGATAATATATAACTAAGATCAGAACTTCTCTGATGTCCATGTCTGTTCTCATAATTATGTTAATACCAAAAATTTTTATCCATTGCTTTGAATCTACTAACATAAAATTAGTATAGAAAAAAGAAATTAGAATCTGAAGAGGATCTACTCTTAAAAAACAGTATAGATGGTGGAGTACCACAACAATTCAGACTGATCAAGACCCATACTATTAAGCTGATAGAGTATCTAGAATCAACAGGTTAACATTACCTCTGCGCTTGGTAAATTTTCCCCACAAAGTGCAGTTAGAGTAATATCTGCTTTCCTCTGAGATAGTTTGACTTTAATTGTTACAATGAGGTGATTTTATTTTCATAAGAACCGAATACTATTCATCATTCCAAAACATACAAAGTTTTCAGGAGTCTCTTGAATTATAATGAAGTTTAATTAAACTTTACCTTTACTGTCTTTGATATATTACTGTCACAAGGCTGAATATAACACAGTCTTTTCTCCTTTCTCATTTGACAGTTGCTATTTTCATTGGTTACCCTATTAGATATTCCCATCCCACATGTTCTGGAGCAGGGAGTCCACTTTGTTGCTTGCACAAGACATTTTCTTTTCCAAATAAGTGGAAGGTTCCTATAAGCTAAAATAAAGGGGGGAAAGTACATGTGTATACATATAGATGTACTCATGTAGATAGATTATTTTTAAACTAATAGTTAATAGATCTGAACCTTTATGTAATTCAGGAAAAAAATGTGGTCTAATTCATCATTCTCTTTTTCCAACTCCACAAATTACCTTTCAGTCAAGTGTTAGAGTTCAATTTCTTAAGAGGAATAAAAATATTTTATCTTTAAAAAACTGAATAGACGTACCCATTTGGTTCTTTCTGCTTAGCCCATCTTCTGAGTACTAAACTTAAGCTTATGTTCTGATAGATATCTGCCTTTTCTCTGGTTCTTGCCTCATGGTTGGTATTATTTCCAACAGACATTAAAATAGACATTAGTAGGATTAGGGAATTCAGGATATCGATCAGAACGATGTGGTCTTAATGTTAAATTTCTCAATATATTAAAATCTAAAAGACAAAATTTATACTTGAGAATTAGGTAATCAATGAGGCCAGTTATTTTCCTTCAATTGTTTTAATCTAGTCTTTTAGAAAATTATATTACAGTAAACTAATCTAAATAATCATATACTAAATCATGGCAAATGTGTAATCTATTTTATTCATTCAGCTTAATTGTTACATTCCCTATGGTAGCAGGCTCCTATTTCCTCCATTGGTTAGCCATTTTAAATCATTTATAGAAAGACATACGGAATGAATGGATAAGTAGATCTATGGATGAGTGGGTAACTGGGTGGGTGGATGGAGCTCCCTCTACTGCCTGCTGCTTAGGAAAAACAAGGGAGGAGGAGGGACCGAATAATAAGAATACAAAGAAAATACAAAGAGGGTATAATAATTCTTCCATCTCCTTGTAAATCCATTGGGAGCTTCTTGTTCTGCTTAGGAATGAAGCAGGCCCTTGGCTCATTTTAAACAAGCTACATATTGGTTTATCGTCTCAAAATGTTTCCTTAAGTTTAATCCTAAAAAGGATGCTTTTGGAATAAGGTTGTGATGTGAGTTTGCAGTTGAACATTGCAAAATTCTGGCTATGTTACTTCAAAATGTCAGTTTAAAACTCTAAAAAGACCCCCAAAAATGCCTTCTTGATAAGAAATATCAGTCTTTGAAGTATGTGCTATGTTGAGTAAAATTATATTTTGATACTGCTTTCAGCATTATTACAGTAGGATCTTGCAATTGCATGTAGAACTGAAGGAGAGAAAGCAGAAACATGAAGATACCTGGAAGGTAGACAACAGTTTAAAGATCTCAATGCAGGAAGCAGATTAAAAGCCTGGCACACATCTGCAATAAATAAAAGTAGGTTAGATTATCGTATTACCAATAACCCAACTTAAAGTTAAGCCAAGAGCTGCAGTTCAGGAATTTGCTTAACATTCATTAAAAAGCAAGAGAATTAGAAGAGATTTTTTAAGTAAAAGTTTAGTGGTTGGTGAGCAGTGAGAAAATCATGGGGGCATTATGTCATTGCATGCTTTATACTGACCAAGCAAAAGCTAGATTCCAACCATAAACTACCTGGAATTAACTATGTAAATCACTATAGACATAAGTGTGTGTTTGCCAGTGTGCTTAATTTTAAAAGCCGGATTCCTGTTTGGGCCCATAAATACAGTTTCACAGTTAAGCAGAGAAGAGACGTTAGATTTAACATATACTTCTTTGAAACATCCAGGCCTAACTCTCAAGTACCAGAGAGTAGTGAGAGATTTTCTTGTTTTTTGTAGCAAAGCACTAACCACTAAGAATGACCATCAGATACATCCAACCAGGTTGCAAGTGACTCCACTGAAACTCCTCTAACTCCACAAACAAGACCAACTTGAACTTGATCCAAAGGGCTTTGCTTGTGGCAAACTTCTGCTCTAAGTTAGTCTCTCTCTCACATGGGTTTTAGGAACTTAATATTGAGTCACTCAGATCTAATGCAGAAAATCGACTGTTTTGTACATTCTGAAGAAAGAACAATTTGGCTTATAATTTTGGATGTTTCAGGTATTAATGTCATGCTGTTAACTGAAAAACTGCATATGGTAAATACAAATTCATTATGACCTGTTAATTTTTTTTTTTTTCAAAAAAAACGGCAAAAATAAAAACCCCAAAAAAGGTCCCTTCAAAAAAGTTATTTTTTAATTTTCTAAAATTATTTCCCTTGTTTAAAGTGGCTTTTATAAAAAATTACATAAATAAGGTTAACCTAGGAGGTTTTTTAGCATATATAAATATTCTGAATTTCCATGGCACCTTTCATTCGCTAAGCTCTAAATTTAAAGAAAAAAAAGGCATTCTTGATTTCTGGATGGAAACACAAATGTGAATAACAACCAGATGTCAGTTTTGTCCCTTTTGAGTCCTTCCTCATTTGTGCTTTATTGAAACTTCTGTCCTCAAAATACCCTGGCACTAAAATAAGATGCTTAGACCATAATGAAAGGTTTATGAATATTCTGACCTTAAATGGCCAGGTGCTCAAGATGAAAAAGAATCTCTTTACTTGTTCCCGACTCTATACGTACCTGGGTAACCTACTTAAGAATGCCTCTGTGTGTGTGTGTGTGTGTGTGTTTATTAGAGAGAGGTTGATAATTAAAGGATAATTTTATATCAGTAGTTTTCTGTTTTTTAGAAATAATATTTATAAATTCAAAACGTGTCTTCAAATATTTTTAATCAGTAGGCTTCCATTTCTGCTTTTATCATATAGAAAAGTTGCCTTTGAAAACTTTTGAAACTGGATTGTTCACACGTCTTCCCATAATATAACAATACAAATAAAAGTTATTCCAGGATACATATGAACAATATTTGGTCGATTTTCCTGAGAAGAGGTTGAATGGGAATAAGAAGAGGTAGTAAGATTTTAAAAGAGTTTTCTTGACCTAGTTGAGCTTTTTAAAACCAAAATATTTTACTGGAAAAATCTAAAACATTATAGTTTCCTTTTCAGATACTTAGAATAGACCTGCTGAGGCAAAGACCTAGTAAAATGGCACACTCAAACTAAATTTCACACTGACCACCAATGAGAAAGTACTTACTGAGAGCCTGTGGTACATAAATGCAACATGAAGTAAAACCACAAAAAAGTCACACGTGAAAAATAGTTCTGCTTAAAAGCACCTGGCATTGTTTTGTAGGTTGTTGAGAGTTGCTGTTCTAACGGTCCCAGGCCACAGTTGGCTTGATCAGACGTCTTTCCACCTTTAGCTCCAGAGCAGTGACTGTCAGCCAGCTTCGGTATGAACAGAGGTGTGCATCCAATGGCCCCACTCACACAGAGGCAACTAAACAGGGGATGGGGCTGAAACACTTGGCCATTATGATAATGTACCCTGTTGAACTCACATCCCACAGCTACAAGGTCTGAAAGGAGAAAAGAGCAAAATCGCCAAAAAAGCCATAACTGATAGTCTAGACCTCCAGTTATAAACCATAGAAGAAATTGCCATCTCCTTTACAAAGTTCTCAATTTCTTAGTCCCCACCTGAAATCTCCTTCACAGAACATCTGTAAAAGGTGAAAATGAGACATTTTCATTGTATTGTAGGCTGTCATCCCCAAATCATCACTTCCAGTATTAAAACCCAAGGACAGGCCCAGTTCCAGAGTAAAATTAATAAAAAAGCACTATGTGTACATTAGTGACATAGATAATGATTGTAAATCTGAGAGGGGTTGGTGGCTGGTGAGATTTCCCTAGATGTCCAACAATAGGCTAGGATATTTTCTTAGGAATTTATGATATATAAATGGCTGAAAAAATTATAATGTTTAACTGCAGTGCTGCATGGTAACTGATTTTTTGTTGAGAATTGGAGGAAATTTTCACTTCCGAGGGGCATTCTTGACATGGATCAGCAGTTCTCAAAATGTGGCCCGTGGACTCCTTGGCAGTGCCTGAGACCCTTTCAGAGACTCTGCAAGGTCAAGACTATGATGTGACACTTTTTTTCACTGTGTTGATATTTGCACTGATGGTGCAAAAGCAAGGTTGGCTAAAACTGCCGTTGGCACCTTAACATGAATCATACTGTACAAGTTAATCACTATATTTTTCCTTGCTGTGCACTTGTACACAAATGTACTTTTTAAAGCAAAACAAAACAAAAAAATCTGGTTTTACTTAAGAATATCCTTGATGACAGTAAAAATTACTAAGTTTATTAAGTTTGAGCCATCAAATACATAGTTTTTTTTTAATATTCTTTGTGACCAATAGGAAGTGTACATAGAACATCACTGTAGGTATTATATTAAAGTACAGTAGTTATCTTGAGGAAAAGCACTTATGCTATTGTTTGAATTGTGGGCCGAACTAACAATTTTTTTAATGAGAATTTCACCTGAAGAAATGACTGACAGAAATGACTGACAGACTTGGGTATTTGGTGGACATTTTCTTGAATGTCAACTAAGTGAACCTGTCACCTCAAGGAAAACAACCGGCAATATTTGTTGCCCATGATAGAATTCAAGCTTTCAAGAAAAAATTAGAATTTTAAGAAACTTGTATCCACCTCTGAGATCTATATAGCTACCCAATATGTAGACTTTTCTGATGAGATTGGTATTAATGTAATTTTTAAAAAATATTGTCTAAGTGTATCAACATTTGGAACATCTACATAACCCATTTTTGCAAACTGATATTTTCCAAATAACCAAAGCATAGTATTACAAAATTAGGCATGAGTAAAGACCCATTACAAGTGGGTCTTGAATAGACCAATGTATTTTAATATCACAGAGCTTGACACTGATATGGTTCATTAATATGGTTTTAGATTCCATGGTACAAATAATTTTTAAGAAACTACTACTTCTCAAGTTTTAATATAATATCAAAAAAGAATATCCACAATTATCTGAAAAGTCTGTTATATTATTCCTTTCTTTCCCAACGATATATCTATGTGAGGCTGGATTCCCTTGATATATTTTAACCAAAATAACATATAGCAGCAGATTGAAAGCAGAAACAGATATGAGAATATTGCTATCTTCTGGTAAGCTAGACATTAGATTTGCAAAATCGTAAAACCATTCCACTTTTCTCACTAAATTTTCCTTTGTTTTGGAAAATAATTTTTCATAGATATATTTATTAATTTGCAATGGGATCTTTATTTTTTAATGAATTAGCAAATATTTTCAAATTTCTAGTCCATTAAATATGTATAGTCACATAAACAAAAGCTCTTTAGGTCCTCATTTATTTCTAAGACCCATGTCTTCAGACCAAAAAATTTAAAAACCATATATCTATGTCATTGATTAGCAAATTTTATGTAAAGGGCCAAATAGTTAACATTTTAGCCTTTACAGACCATTCAGTCCCTGTCACCACTACTGGATTCTGCAATCGTAAAAACAGCAGTAAATTCTATGTAACTGTGTGGATGTGGCTGTGTTCCAATAAAACGTTATTTATAAAATC
>NW_011888882.1:4178852-4181201 GCF_000151845.1 Pteropus vampyrus
CAAAATAACATATAGCAGCAGATTGAAAGCAGAAACAGATATGAGAATATTGCTATCTTCTGGTAAGCTAGACATTAGATTTGCAAAATCGTAAAACCATTCCACTTTTCTCACTAAATTTTCCTTTGTTTTGGAAAATAATTTTTCATAGATATATTTATTAATTTGCAATGGGATCTTTATTTTTTAATGAATTAGCAAATATTTTCAAATTTCTAGTCCATTAAATATGTATAGTCACATAAACAAAAGCTCTTTAGGTCCTCATTTATTTCTAAGACCCATGTCTTCAGACCAAAAAATTTAAAAACCATATATCTATGTCATTGATTAGCAAATTTTCTGTAAAGGGCCAAATAGTTAACATTTTAGCCTTTACAGACCATTCAGTCCCTGTCACCACTACTGGATTCTGCAATCGTAAAAACAGCAGTAAATTCTATGTAACTGTGTGGATGTGGCTGTGTTCCAATAAAACGTTATTTATAAAATCAGGCTGCAGGCCATGATTTGACCCCTGAGCCATAGTTTGTGACTTATTATAGATCATCCCCACCCCCATCCTCATGGCTATGCTCTGTTAAAATACTCCTCACAGTATATGAAATTATTTGTGCAAAGGTCTGTCTGACACAACAAACTTTCACTCTGAGGACAGGGCTTCTATTTCTTCCCACCCAATTATGTCCCCAGCCACTGGTCACTAAGTGTTTGTTAGGTTAATGAAATAACTTGCCTAGCACTGTTTGAGAAAAAGGGGTGTCCTGAATGCTGGAGTTTCATAGGTCCTGTTTCCCCTGAGTTTCTATGAATAGTTACTAATATCTTTGAGAGTCTACTGTATGTCAGATATTATAGTACGTGTTATTATTCTCATTTGATCCCCCTAGCAACTCTATAAGATAGGAAGTACATATGATATAAATTAGGCACAGAGAGGTTAAAAAACATGATTAAAGTCACTCAGCACATAGAGCCCAGAATTTGAACCCAGAGCCTACATTCTTAACCAATATAATAAAACAGTGCTGACAGGAGCATCAGGCTATCAAACTTGAATGGCTCTATCCATGTGACCCGACTGTAAAGATGTGCTCTCATTCCATGCTCACAACCAAACTTCTGGGAGTAATTTGCTTTCCCACATTGGCTTTTCTACAGAGTGACTAAACTGCCCAGCTAACATAGATATTTCTCTTCCTTTATAAATTTTGTTTTTTAATACTAAGTAGGTCAGTATCCTGAATTATTATCAGGATGTTTTAGGTTTAAATGGTCTCCATCAGACTCTATAGCTAAGATCCATAAAGCTGAGGGTCTGGTTGTGATCTGGGGTGCTCTTACCTTTGTTTTTATAAATCTGCTTCAGGAAAAAGGATGTTTTCTTGATGGTTAGTTGGGAAGGCTGAGGTTAAGGCCATATGTCTGAATACTAGATATACATCTTTACATTAAAGCAAGATTATTTTTTAGTTACAGAAAAGGCCGAATTCAGATTGTTTTTGACAGTATTAACAAAAGCTCTCATTTTATGGCACTTTAAGAAGTCAGACTATTTACTAGTTACAGATAATTTTTCCTATTCTTATTAAAAGCAGCTACCTGAGAGCTGCAAGATCACTTCAATGCAATAAAAATAACAGGTTTCTGAACTTCTATAAACATCTGCTAATTTCACATGGTTTGTAATATGACAAAGCCAGTGCCATTTCAGTCTAATATGAAAACTGAACTCACCTCATATTTAGCCAAAATAAGCTGATTATTCCAAGTTAACAGTTGCAGAAAAAAAATCATGTCTAGACTTGACCTTTTCCAGCAGGTCCAGAAAAAGACACTTACATGCACATACTCCCGTCTCGTACCTAGGCCTGTCTGCTGAGTAGTCACAATATAGCCCTTTGTGTGGGTCGCAGAGGTCGGCTTCATTGCAGATGTCCCCTGGTTGCTTGGCACAGATTTTACAGCATCCACAGCCATCCCTCACCAAGCTCACTCCAGGAGGGCAGCTGGGCTTCTGAGGGCATTTACAGGGCCAGTGACAAAACTGCTTACGATGATGCACTTCTGATACTTCTCCAGGCCTTCCTTCAGGTGTGTCTAATGACCCAGTGCCCTGTGCCCTGCAGCAGAACTTCATTTGATAATAAAGGTGATGTTAGAAATGATTTCTCAAACTAATTTCAGAGGTTTTATAGAAATAGAAGATTTCCCCCAAATTGGTAGAACACAGTGTGGTGAGTTCTAATAATAATATCTATCAGTATTGGAGACGGTCATTCTCTCCTTAAACTTTTCTTCACTCAGCTCCTAACACGTCACTCTTTCTCACTCCTTTTCACTGATGAC
>NW_011888882.1:4181251-4219163 GCF_000151845.1 Pteropus vampyrus
TATGACAAAGCCAGTGCCATTTCAGTCTAATATGAAAACTGAACTCACCTCATATTTAGCCAAAATAAGCTGATTATTCCAAGTTAACAGTTGCAGAAAAAAAATCATGTCTAGACTTGACCTTTTCCAGCAGGTCCAGAAAAAGACACTTACATGCACATACTCCCGTCTCGTACCTAGGCCTGTCTGCTGAGTAGTCACAATATAGCCCTTTGTGTGGGTCGCAGAGGTCGGCTTCATTGCAGATGTCCCCTGGTTGCTTGGCACAGATTTTACAGCATCCACAGCCATCCCTCACCAAGCTCACTCCAGGAGGGCAGCTGGGCTTCTGAGGGCATTTACAGGGCCAGTGACAAAACTGCTTACGATGATGCACTTCTGATACTTCTCCAGGCCTTCCTTCAGGTGTGTCTAATGACCCAGTGCCCTGTGCCCTGCAGCAGAACTTCATTTGATAATAAAGGTGATGTTAGAAATGATTTCTCAAACTAATTTCAGAGGTTTTATAGAAATAGAAGATTTCCCCCAAATTGGTAGAACACAGTGTGGTGAGTTCTAATAATATCTATCAGTATTGGAGACGGTCATTCTCTCCTTAAACTTTTCTTCACTCAGCTCCTAACACGTCACTCTTTCTCACTCCTTTTCACTGATGACTCCTTCTCAGTCTCCTTTGCTGGTTTCTTCTCATACTCTTCACTTCTAAACATTGGTGCCCCTGTGGTTAAGACCTCTAAAGTATCTTCCTTCACTTCCTTCAGTATCGTGTATCTCCCATCCAGACCTCTCTTCTGATCTCAAACTCAAACTGCCTACTTAACAGATCTCCACTTAGATATTTGATAGGTGTAGCAAATTTAACATGACCAAAAACAAACCTCCAATTTTACTCTTCAATCTACACTTCCATACACGTCCTCATTTGAACAAATGCCAATTTTATTTTTCCAAAATACCTTGGAGTCAAGTCATCCTTGGCTCTTCTCTCACATTTTACATCCAATTCTATCAGCAAATCCTCTTGGTTGTAGCTTCAAAATATATCTATTCTAATTATTTCTTAACCCCACTGCTACCATAGCTATCCAAGCCACCATTATTTTTTCACTTGAATGTCTTAAAGCTTCTCCTCGATTCCCTTTTTGTTCTCTATATTCTCCACCCAGCAGCATGGTTTTAAGGAAAAAAAAAAAAAAGTGGGATTATAACAAACCAAAAAGCTTCTACATAGCAAAGAAAATAACAAAATGAAAGAGCAGCTAACATAATGGGAGAAAGTATTTGCAAATTATATAATAAGAGGTTAGTATCCAGAATATATATGGAATTCATACAAGTCAATTGCAAAAGATATAATAAACCAATTAAAAAATGGGCAAAAGACTCTGAAAGATGTTTCTACAAAGAGGACATACCAAAGACCAATAGGGATGGGAAAAGGTGATCAACATCACTAATCATCAGGGAAATGCAAATCAAAACCACAAGATATCGTCTCATACCTGTTAGGACGACTTTTACTAAAAAAATAATAAGTGTCAGAGAAAAGAGAACCCTGGTACATTGTTGATGGGAATGTAAATTATTACAGTTATGGAAAACAATATGGACGTTCCTCAATAAACTAAAAATAGAACTACCACATGATCCAGTGATTCTACTCCTTGGTATTTATCCGAAGGAATTGAAGTCAGAATCTCAAAGAGATACCTGTAGTCCCATGTTTGTTCCAGCATTATTCACAACAGCCAAGATATGTAAACAACGTAAGTGTCCATCCATGGATGAACAGATAAAAAATAATGTGGTATATACATACAAGGCAGTATTATTCAGCCTTAAAAGAGAAGGAAATCTTACCATTTGCATCATCATCTATAACTAGGAGGATATTATCTAAGTGAAATAAGGCACACATAGAAAGACAAATACTGTACAATCTCAATTATATGTGGAATCTAAAGTAGTCAAACTCAAGCAGGGAGTAGAATGGCGATTGTCAGCCCCTGGGTATACAGAGGAAATGGGGAGGTGATGGTCAAAGGGTACAAAGTTTCAGTTATGCAAGATAAATAAGTTCTGGAGATCTGCTACACAGCATAGTGCCTGTAGCTAACAATATAGTATTGTAAACTCAACATTTTGTAAGAGAGCAGGAGCCACTACTTGCTCATAGGAGTGGCTTCCCACTTCAATGGAAAATCCAAACTATCCTCCAAGTCCCTGCAGCATCTGGTCCCCATGTCTCTATCTTCCTTTGCTCACTACCACTCACCCCAAGACTTGCTTCACTCTAGCCACACTGGCCTCCTTGTTCTTTGTATGGCCTCCTTGTTCTTTGTATGTTCTTTCCCAGATATCTTCATGGCTCACTCACTTTGTTTAGGTCTGTGTTCAAATTTATCAGTGAGGCCCTTCTTGACCACCCTTTATGAAATAGCAACCTGGTTCTTTCCTCACAGACCTTCTTATTGCCTACTTTATTACCAATATATTTTACTTGTTTATTTTCTGAGTCATTCATCAAGAATGTGACCTTCATCAAGACTGCCTACTGGATGTCTTTGTCTAAAGTCTGTCTTATTTTCTATAATAAATATTTACTGAATGAAAGAAAATGGTACTGTCTATATGCCAAGAACCTTATGTTTTCATCGTTTAATCTTCACAGCAACAGTATGGAGTAGTTATTATCCCATGCGATAAGTATAACAATGGTCCCCTCAAAGATGTCCTAATCCAAGAAGAGAGGATTAAAAAAGAGTCAGATGCCTTGGAGTAGGGGCCAGGGAAGGACCTAGAGACTCCGCGAACATGCGCCTAGCTTAGAAGCCACCTAACCTGGCAAGAAGTCCCTGGTAACCACCGCTGTGCAAAACTGAGAAGTAGGCACTCATTATTTCCAGCCTCACTATTTCTACTCCCTTTTCCACTTCTGTGTTTCCTGTTTCCCTGTTCTTGGCTCTCATTACACCAGGCTCTCCCAGTTCTACCTCTGTCCCTCAATGTACTTTCTCAATCTCCTTTTCAGGCTCCTGCTACTCTGGATTTGACTTAGATTTAAGCTTATTGGAATTTCGTGTCCTTAACGTATTGCTTTTCTCACTCTGCACATTGTCTCTTGGTAATGTTATCCACCCCTTGCCTTCAATTTCCATCCTATGCAAGCTTCAAAACTAAATTTCCATTTAAGACTTCTCCACTGAGCTCTAGACCCATACAGTTGACTGCCTACTGGATGTCTTCACTCGAATATCCTATAGGAAAAGCTCACGTCCAAAACTCACTGTCCCCTCCCCCACTCCCAGACAACTCCTCCCAATTTTAGAGTTAGGAGGCTAGGATTTATCCATGTCATCCTCCTCTCCCTCACCTCCCATAGCCATTCAATGACTAATCCTGAGTATTGTCCTCATATCCCTAGAACTAGTTACTCTACCCCCATTTTCACTGCTACTAAGTACTATTGCAATAGGTTTTGAACTGGTCTTCCTCCCTCAAGAATGACTTCTCAGGTAAATCTACCACATCACTGCTGGAGGGAGCTCTTTAAAAAACATATCTGCCTTTACTACTCTCCTTAAAGCCCATTGGTTATTACCTACTGTCTATGGTATACAGTCCAAACTTCTGTACATGGTATCTAAAGCACTGTCTGTGCTGGTTCATGCCTTCTTCTCTTGCCTTAGCTCTCAAGCACTCTTCTCTGATGCCTTGCAGTTTACTAGACTCACCAGATCGATTTTCTTCTCCATGTTTTTCTTTATGTTGCTCCCTCTTTACTGAAATGCCCAATCCCAAAACTGCCCACCTGAGGACACCTGTTTATCTTTCCTGTCTTAAAGCATTTCTATATAATCTCTGAGATCACAAGGTAACATTATTGAAAATCAATGATAAAGAGAAAATTTTGAAGGCAGCCTGAGAAAAGGAAAGTGTTATATACAAGAGAATAACAATAAGAATGAGATCTGATTTCTCATCAAAGAAAGAGACCAAGAGGTCCTTCTTTAGGATAAATAAACTGTGGTACAGCCAGACAATGGAACATTATTCAGTGCTAAAAAGAAATGAGCTATCAAGCCATAAAAAAAAAAAAAAAAATGCAGATTACTAAGTGAAAGAAGCCAATCTGAAAGTTCTACAGATTGTAGGATTCCAAGTATATGACATTCTGGAAAGGTAACATCACAAGTGAACCCTAATATAAACTATGAACTCTGGGTAATAATATAGGTTCATCAACTGTGACAAATGTACCGCTCTGGTGGGGGATGTTGATGATGGAGGAAGTTATGCATGTGTGGGGGAAGGGGATATATGGGAACTCTCTGCACCTTCCTTTCAAATTTGCTGTGACTTAACACTTTTAAAGAAAAAAGAAGAAGAGGAAGAAAAGGAAAACCAGATGCCCAGAGACAATGCTGAAGGGTGGGGGGAACACTATCTCCAGTGAAACTATCTTTCAAAAACGAAGGTAAAATTATAGACATTTCCAGATAAATAAAACTGAAAGTGTCGCTAGCATACCTGTCTCACAAGAAATACTAAAAACAAAACAAAAACAAAACAAAAAAAAACAATAGAAACTTCAATCTGAAATTACAATAGACATAAAGGGCAAATATGTGACTAAATATAAAGAATTGGATATTTTTCTTTTCTTAAGGCATTTTGAGTGTTTTCAAAATCAGTCTCAAAACAACGAATCATCAAAATACTGCAATAGAAAATGAAGGTTTTCGCGACAAAGCCTGAGCTTTACTATATATAGCTCTCTGATCCTAGATAATTTTTCTATCATCTGCTTGCTCTTTGAGCCTTAGTCTTCCTCTGTAAAATGGGCTTAATAACCTTACAAGGTTGTTTTGAGAATTAAGATAATGACTAATGTGCCTAGTACAGTGCTCAGCACATAGCAGATATTCAATAAATGGTAGGTATGATCAGAACCTTCAAAAATTTATAATGGCAAAGTTAAGTAAATAATACTTTCTTTTGCTCTACCTATAATACCTTTTTCTGTTTGTTTGTTTGTTTGCTTGTTTGTTTGTTTGTTTGTTGGAGGCACATCTATGTTGAGATATTTGCTGTTTAGAAATATGTTGTAGCTCTGAATCCACAGGAATGGCAGCCCTTTTCTCACAGTGAAAATGGTGGTATAAGAGAAGGAGAAATGTACCCCTTCACGTAACAGTGGGAATAAACTGCACCACTGAGATTCTTGTTATCATGCTTTTAAAATCTTAAATTTCTGTCTGTATAACAATTTTCTATCCTGTGTTTCCTAAGATATATCTATTACTAACCACCCCATTAAACAGTTAACTTGACACCTTTGTGTTTTCTACATCACAGGAAGATTTCAAAAACTCTGTCTTCTGTGCAAGCGATTACCTCCACCATGTAAATAAATCCACAAATAAGTCACCCTGTTTTAATCTTATTTAAAAATACTAAGGCAATGAATTACTCATATTAAACTAAATTTCCTTTTGGTCCATTGCTGAAATATTTCAAAGTCTCCGTGCACTGATTTTCATGAAAACCGAGAAATACATGGGCTGAGAAAAGACAAAGTCATAGGATGTTTTCAAAATGTAAATGTTTGTTCCAAAGTGCTTCTTTTAAAGAAGAACAGGCTTAACCGAAGAAAGTTACCACAATCATTTTTTCCAATGGCTCTTGGCACATTTTGCACACGACTACGGAAAGCTGAGCCCC
The DNA here is from genome assembly GCF_000151845.1 of Pteropus vampyrus. Classification (NCBI taxonomy): domain Eukaryota; kingdom Metazoa; phylum Chordata; class Mammalia; order Chiroptera; family Pteropodidae; genus Pteropus; species Pteropus vampyrus. The sequence goes on from NW_011888882.1 coordinate 4,186,976, forward strand.
AGCCTGGAGTCCATATGAACAGGCACCGTTTACTCCGCGCCCGGCAGGGCTGCCGCTTCCCAAGTACATGCTGCGTGTCATACCCCAATTTACATCTATATAATTAAAGTTTGGGAGCTGTTCAAACATATCGAAAGTCGGATTCCGTGCCATTACCTGAACGGCAGAAATGTTTTCCAGTTCTTTCCTGAAGCTAATAAACTGAAACAGAACTTTATTTGGAGAGGAAAATGGCTCCCTATTTCTCATGAAGGAGTTTCACAAGGAATTCAGTCTCCTCTTCCCCCATCGTCTTCTTCCCTATTTTTGTCCTGCAGAAATATGAGCTGCTGTAGTCTCCTGAAGGGAAGGGGTGAGGAGAGAGAACTTACCCGTGGCAGAGCAGCGAGGAGAAGAGCGGCAAGGAGTGCGTGCATGTTCCCAGGGCCGGCAGCATACCCAGAGATGGGAGGCCAGTGTGCTCAGCGCGCGCCGCACAAAGCTCCCCTCTGTCTCCTCAGCAGAGCAACTCACACCTCCACCTCCCACGCCACTGACTTGGTGCTCACCGTCTCAGACTCCGCTTTCGCTTTCACGCATCTATTTTAATTCCCTGCTTCCTTTCATGGACTCCTCATATTTACCTTTGCGGTGTGGAGTGTGGGGTGAGGGTGTGTACGCTTTCCTCCCGGGACTGAGAAGGGTTGATCAAGCCGGACTTCTCTTTGAGGAGCTGTTCCGACGTGTTCCTAAAGATCAGAGCCTGCCCTTGGCAAAACGGTGAGGTTAGATGCCTGCACCTTCCTCACCCTCAGCCTCTGGTTCTGTGTTTGCCCTGCCCCAGGCCCTGCCTGTGCTGCTTTCTTTTCTCACTTGGCCCTCAAGCACAAAGTGCTGGCCTGGTCTCTGCCCACTGCACCCCAGCCACAGCCTGCTCCAAGTTGTCCCTTCACATAAGCAACAGGTTTCCAAAGGCCTCCCCTGACTTCCCAGCTTCTGATTCTCTCTGACACCCCACATGCTCTGCACTCACCTCTGTTACAGCCCATTTTTCACACCAAGTGGATTATGATTGGGAAAAATTAGATGGAACAGGAAACACGGGGCATGGGAGGGGGGGTGTGGAGAAGGGGACAGACATGTCTACAGTACCCGGCCTGACAGAAGCCTTTTCCGGTGGCCACAGTCCCATGACAGGTAAGAGTAAAGTTAACCCCAGTCTTTTGAGGGTTAAGATAAAAGAATTATGCTACTGGCAATCATTTGTTTAACAAATTAAGATTTTTTAAAAGACTCATTACAGATTTGTTCCCCTTCTCCTTCTAATTCTCACCTCCCTGGCATGTGTGGCCATCCACCTCCTCCTGTGCCCCACCGCGTGTGACCTTTGCTTATTCTACTTTCTCAGCCTTGGTCTTTGTTCATGTATCTTGACATGCACCTGTGATGGGACTTTGTCTTCTTGTGGATCCAGTGTCTGGTCCACCTTCCCACCCCGCCCTTAGGGCCTATTTCTATTCCCTTTGACCTGTTCCCTATCCTACTTTTTTCTGTTACCTTACCTCTCCTGGACTCACTGCACAACTTTGTTTCCGTTCAAGGCCATCAGACACAGCGAGTAAAGCTCACTCGGGCCTGTGCTGAGAGTCTGGGGGAAACTGGGCTCTCTGCCAACAACAGGGCATCTGGGGGCCTGGAGAGCCAGGGAATCCACAAAATGTGCAAATGAACTCTGCAGCTTACTAAGTAGTCAATTAAACAATAATTATGCACACCAAATGACAAGGAATACCCAGTGTCATTATGGTGTCAACTTCTTGTCCTGCCTCCCTAAGAAATAGACAAAACCCAAGAATAGCCTAATGGAGGAAAATGTGTTTGTTTTGGTCCATTCTAACCAAGTGGTTTAACACCATTCATCTTTAGGTTCCCAGCCTGGGTGATTCAGGCACCGTACTGGCCATGAGGATGGATCGTTTCTCGTTTCCTGGTTAGTCCAACAAAAGCAAAAGAGTCTCAGACCAAGACTAATGTACTTGTTAACTACATCCCTCTTGCCTCAGCTCTCCCTGTCCTGAATGTGATACTGCATACATCTGTGCAGTGTTTGAACTTAGGGGATTCATGCTCCTCCCATTTGCTCTCTGTGAGATGCTGGCGACACAGCCATTTTTTCAGAAATGGCTTCCCTCTTTCTGCAATCTATCTGCCATGTGGCAGGGGAAGGTGTCATACTCACCATCCTTGCCTTGTGGTAGGAAAGGAACATCTTAGTTGGGAACTAACCTGAAAGCCTCTCCTAGTATACAGAATTGGTGGGCTCCGGGTGACTCACTGTCCTGTGTGTTTAGACATCTCCAGCCACGGGTGTGCTCCTGCTCGACCATTACAAGCCTACTATGGATGGATGAAGTGAACATGATATTTTTAGAGGTTGGGACTGCCATCTTCGACTTTAGACAGGAAGAGCTATCAGGGTGCATCCTGTCCTAAGCACTTTCCTCTGTTACCTCATTTAACAGAACGCTAATCTGTCTAGGAACTCATTTCCCAAGTGTTCAGCTTGTGATGTACATTCAAATAGACATGGCACTGAGCATAACTAACATTTGTGTCATGTTTTATGGTTTACAAGGGAGTTTCACATATGTTATCTTTTTTTAATTTCACAGCTCAGTGAGGTAGGCAAGAGCAGTATCACCATCCTCATTTCATAGATTGAAAAATTAAAGTTAAGTGATTGTGCTCGGTCAATAAAACACACTTAATCCCTGCCCTCTAGAGCTATATAATCTGCTGGGAAAGAAAACACTAAACAAAGACACCAAGTATCCATAATTAAAAATTGAATAAAGGCTAATAATAAAAACAAGGAACTGTGAGAATAACAGGTAAGAGCCAATTTAGATTAGGGGGCAGAGAGGACATCTGTGAGGAAGTGACACCTAAGAGTTGAGAAATGACGCCAGCTGATGAGCTAGGGAAGACTGGTGGTCCAGCGCTCTTTCCCCTGACAAAGTGCACACCTCTGATGGCGACAAGCTCCATCTGCAGAGAGTACGCTCCACTGCCTTTCTCATAAGATTCCTGAAATCATTCTATCGGCAACATCATCACAGCTAGAATGTTCCCTTCTTCTGGGTGGATTGGGCATTTGGGGCAGACAGAGATCAGAACCCACACCTTCTGTCAATGTACTTAGCACAGGATGAGTTTTCCTTTCCTCATCCCTTCCTTTCTTTTCCTCGCTAATTGATTGTAGGGATGGAAAAGAAACAGACATGGTTGGTGTAGTAATGCACTGAGATGTGCTATGGGGAGGGTCGGTACTTGCATCAGTGAGACTAGAGTTATAGTAATAACAGCAGTTAACAATTAATAACTGCTACGGTGCCTCATCATATGGCGCTGAGTGCTGTACATGTATTGACTCATTGAAATCTCATAGCAACACTCCCAGATATGTACTGTTATTACCATCTTTGTCTTACTAATGAGGGAACTGAGGCAAGACCACATAGATAGCAAGAAGGAGAACCAAGATTTCAAGCATTTAATCCCCATTCTGTGCTGCCTCTCTATAAATTACATAGGATGATTTAGTGAGATACTAATTTGCATTGCATTTTTAACATTTCTCTTCCTTCTGCTCCCTTCTCCAGTTTTAAGAAGTTAATGAGGCCTTTTACATTTTCATCCTCCAAGCAGAAAAAGGAAGCTGCTTGAATGCTTTATCTTGTCTTTCAGGGAAGATTGATCTCACTGAAGAGGTGACACTGGGAGAGGAGTGAGGGGAGTGAATTCGAGGCAGCCAAGAAGAGGAGGAAGCAAGTGAAGCCTTGGGCTGGGTGAAGACCGAACACTTGGGTCGTTCCCATGGCAGCGGCGAAGCCCAGAGGGACTCAGTGTGCCATGGTGCTCCCAGGAGACTGACCTAGTGTCAAGGTTCCACAGAGGCAAGTTCCCGAGGAACTCTGAACGTGCAAAGCCTTTCGTGCCTGCGCAGAGGCAGATCATCGGGATGTGGGCAGAGAGCTCGGAGAGTGAATACCAGAGGCCTGGGCCTTTTTCTAGGCACCAGCAAGGCCTCCTGGATTGTTGTTCGATCTCAGTTGATGGTGGTGGCTGTATTGGGAGGAATGCACCAATGATAGCTTAGAATAAACTTATCTCTAGATGGAGATGGGGAAGGGTGATTCAGAGCCAGGTTTCATTTTAATTGTAACTTTAATTAAAAATTAATTAAAATTTTTATTTTAATTAGAAGAAATGGATATTTCCTATGCTCCTGAATTTGTGGTCATATTCATACTTGCTACAGAATACCATAAGTCTCACCAAATTGCATTCTCCTTTAGTGTATACTCTCCCTTGAAAATTCGTAGGCCTAAGAACCAAAACCAGTGCTGGGGACCTCTGTCTCATCAACTCTGCCTCTCTGTCTGCTTCTAGCAGGGCCTACAACAGATCTCTGATAATTCAGGGATTCTTCCAGCCTGGTGGCTACTGCAGGCTCAGCAGTGCTGAAGGATATTCACAGGGCAGGTGTTCAATAAAAACTTGTTGGTTTATTCAAAGGACTCCTTTAAAATCACCCTATAACTACATTTCCATCCTCCAAGCAGAAAAAGGAAGCTGCTTGAATGCTTTATCTTGTCTTTTAGGGAAGACAAGCTAAGCATGTCTATAATTTTGTATGCATTTATCCATTGCATCCTTTTGTGCCTGTTTTCTATTATTAATTATTGCACTTCTCACTTATCTTTTTCATATATATATATATACATATATATATGTATATATATATACATATATATCTTCTGTTAAATGAGTCTCAAATATATATATATGTATGTGTATACACACACACACACACACACACATATATATATATCTTTTTTTACAAAACTCTAGCCTCAAGATCTCACCATGATTTTCATGATACAGGCTTGAGAGAGTAGTAGATGTATCCTCTCTTCTTCCTCCACTAACCTACATAAATCTAGTTTACTGACACTTATGCATTCTCTGAGGTGCTGCACTGTGCAAGCTAAGACGACATCAATGCCTCCACTTCAGAAAGAGGGCTGGAAGACTTGCCAGGTTCTGCTTGGTCTCCCATTCAGCTTTTAGTGAACCAGGTCCAAGTACGAGCAGCTCCTGACAACTGCAAACGCCCCGCTCTGCCATCTGCATGGGCCTCACGGCAGAGCCTCCTTGAAAAGAACAGGTGCCCTCATTCCCAGGGCATCAAAAATTCGGGCTGTGGCCCAAGGTAAACAAGGCCAAATACCTCGGAGGGATCTGATTCACTTTGTCACTTGGCCTTGTTAGTCTGGTTTGCAAGGAGAGCCCTGTGTGGGAAAGAAGGCCGAGTTAATCAGATGCAGGCATTGAGAACAGCTACATGAGAAGTAAGAAGGGAGAGAAGAGGAGGATGAGGTATTTTCCCTATTTCCAAATGTGGGTGGAGCTCATTTTTCAGGGAAGGAAAAGCAAGCATAATGCGGTATGTCATTCTTGAATCATAAACCACTGAGATGGACTGGAAGGCCCCTTGGCAGGGTGACAAGTATGCTGGACTTGGAGCCAGAAGAAACCAGTTCACATCCAAGCTCTGCCACTTAGGAGCTCGCTGACCTTGGACGGTCTCCTCTGGGTCTCCCCACCTCCAGGCTTCTTAACCCTCCAGTCCATCTTTGACACTGCTGCCAGATTTACCTTCCTTAAACACAAATCTGACCATGTCAGTCTCCTACTCGAAACCCTTCTTTCACTCCCCCTTGCATACAGAATAAAATCCAGCTCCTGGGCAGCATGGTGGAAGGCCCTCCATGATGCAGCGGCCTCCCTGTGACCCCTCCCCTCCTTGCCCCTCTGCTCCAGCAGCACAGAACTGCTGTGCTGTGAGCTCTTCCAGCCTCTTGCCTTAGCTTATGCTGTTCTGCCAGGAGAACCCTGCCCACTGGTCACTGATCCTGTAAACCATCCACATGAGTGACTTTCCCCTGGGAGGCCTTCCTAACCAGCACCCCAGCAAAGTTCCTCTAGCCCTTTGTGCACCACCACTGGGCCTTGCAAAACATGTACTGTGATCATGTGTTTCCATGGAAGACTGCCAAATTTACCTAATAAAATTAATGATAATAATAATGATAGGATGCCCAGTTAAATTTTTTAGTGTATATGAGACATACTTGTACTAAACAATTATGCTTTGTTAACCCGAAACTCAAATTTAGCTGGGCATATGTTTATCTGGATTTTCCCTGCTAAACTGAATGTCGTGAAAGTGGAGACTGCTGACGCTTTACTATCCACGAAATGACTGGCAGGTGCTAGATAATTTTTATTTACTTTACGTGATTGGCACTTGGAGTTTCTAGCCTTAAAATTTTTCTTTGCCTTTCAACATTAGATCTACTCTGGGAGACTAGGTGTTGCCCATGTACAATCTAGATTGCAATTTCTGATTTTCCAGCGTTAACCCGCAATTAACACTGACGGACTCTAGATGGAGCAATGGGCTCACGCACCAGCTTGCCGGTTCCCGGGGTGCGAGCCCTCAGAGAAGCAAGAAGACGCAGTTCTGCGGCAGGACCCTGCGTTATTGATTGTGTCGCTGCCGCAGAGGTAGGAGGAGCCCGCCGCCATCTCGCCAAGTCTCCTGCAGCATCCCGAAGGTCCCTTCAAGATGCTTACCCTCTCTCTGAAGTCCCTCGATGTATGAAAAGAGCTAGCTCTCTGTTGCACGCATCATTTCATTCATAGGAAGGTCGGACCTTTCAACAGTCAGAATCAATTTTATTTCGCATTGTCGTTGTGAACAGCGGCATCAGAAAATCGCTGCTGTAGTTCTGAAGGCCACCTGCTTTTTCAGTCAACATCTATTTAGAAATATTACCGAGTGTAATTAAAAGGCAATAAAATCGTGTGTGGGGGTGGGGGGTGAGGATGTTCATTACCCAATTATAAAACAATCTTATATAAATAGATGAAAATACTTTGGATGTAAAATAATTTCATTTTATTGATTTAACCACGGCTACATTTCCAGTCAGCATTGAAACCAGAAATCTGCACATTCTAACTGAAAATAGATGCCCTGAAACTGAACCGTGGGTGGGGCCTCCATGTGATCCATGGGTGGCATTCCTTCTTCATGGTCAGTAGAGGGCGGTAATCAGACAAAAAGAGAAATCACACAAAAGATACCGATACACAGCAAACATTTTATTGTGACAGGGAACTTAAAACGTGTATTCGCTCACCAATCCTTTTATTCGGCCAATATCTTTTCTTTGAATTAGAGTGCTGTTTTGTCCCCTTTCTTTGCAAACCTCGCATGTAATAATACACCCTCTATGTCGTCTCATTGAGTTTCCTTAGTGAAATGAGACTTCAAAGACAGTGCAAAACATCTAGATTTGAGAATCCTTCTAGATACTGATTGATAACCATAAAATATAATTTAACACTTTTTTAAGCGACGTTCTCTCATTGAGTGTTTCTCAAGCATGAAGCTTTATTTTCATTGGTGACACATTCCACTTTCTTTGTGTACTCGTGTATCACTGGTTTTAATAATATGTGGTCAAATTGTGTAATTCCCAGAATATAATCAAATGAAATAGTTAGTTAGGAAAGAAGCAAACAACACACTGTGGTCCTGGAACTTAACAGTAGCCTCCTGTCATTCCAGCCACCAGCCCTCAGTTGACTTACAGACATCAATGTCTAGGCTCGGGTGGCTATAACAGAAATACCATAAACTGGGTGGCTTATAAGCAACAAAAAATTATTTCTCACAGTTCTGTAGAACGAAAGTGTGAAATCAGGGTCATGGTCAGGTTCTGATGAGGGCCCACTTCCTGGTTCAAAGATAGTCTTCTGACTGTACCCTTACATGATGAAAGGGGGTGAGAGCACTCTCTGGGGTCTGTAATACCATCACATTGGGGGCTAGGATTTCAACATATGAATTTTGAAGGAATATAAACATTCAGTCAATTACAGTCAATATGTTTCACAAAGTAAATGAGGAGTTAGTTAATCTGGCCAATCAGTTACCTGGAGGTCTAATTAAGAGAGTTTCTATTTGGATTCAGAAAAGTAATAATCATTTTTAAAAAGCTCAAATAAATATATATACTAATCTACCACTTAGCCAAATCCACAGGCATTGGAATGGAATCACTTGCAGGATCACATGCCATTCTAACTTTGACCTGGCTGAATAAAATGGAGCTCCCTCTCACGCCCAGTGGAGCTGTCAATTGATGAGGCTCATCCACAGAGTACTCCCCAAAGTGAGTCACAGATCAAAACTTCAGAGTGTGGAAAGCAACTCTTCAGTCTTGGCTGCTGGCATGCCCTTCGTGCCCTGTCCCAGTCGTACAGACACTGCCCTCGCCAGCCCCTCAGATTTTATTTCCGAACTTAGTACATCCAACTGCAGCAAGCAATAATTTTCATTTTGAAACTTGGGTATATGAGAAATATCATATACTTTTAGAATTCCTTAAATCAAGTTAAATGTGACTCCAACTCCCCCTTCCACTGAGTTCATGGGCAATGGAATCATAATCATTATTGGGTACTTGCTCCATCCTGGTTTGTGTCAGGATTCTGGGTTCCTACAGCCCACAGGCCACATTGTCCCAGGCCCCATGGTTCCTTCAGGTCTGGAGACTGGTATTTCTGTACCACTCTTGGGGGCATGAGAATCATTGGAGAGCTGGAAGATTCTGCACCTGGAGTTCATCTCTCTGGCAGGGTCACCTCTAGTAATGCCCTGCTGTCTACTCAGCACACAGCCAAGGAATGGTGAGCAGCATGTACTCTAACAAGACCTGACCAGTCATGTAGGGAACCTCTCCCTCACCACCTACCTGCCTCTTAAGGGGCACTTATTGCCCCCTCCCACTCCAGGAGAGAATTTACTATGAACAGTGACACAAGTAAACCCTTTCAGACAGGTTCACCACCCCCTCAGAACCAAGGGGTGGCAGAAATGGTTTGGGATTGGCAATGCATGGAAATAAATGTTGTTCTAACGGAGACGAGGTCATACTAAAGATTCAAAGCAGCTTTGGTCAAAAATATTCTGTCTTTTCTGGACAGTTATAAAAAGAAGAGATGGAAACATCCCCAGGGTCTCTGCTGTTGGGCTCCTGAAGCATTTCCACATCTAAACATTTCATTTTGTTAATCAGCATTTCCACTTTGTACATTCTGTTCTCTAATTAAACGAGAACAACGAATGACCCTCCAGCCCAAGAAATTTCTATTCTATAATATACTTTTTCTACTATAGAAAAGAAATAACTCTGGTTTATGTGATGTAAATTTTGGCTTTGAGAAAACGAATATGGAATCAAGTCAGAAAGTAATCAACGGGAAGCACGGCAGTGGGGAAAGAAAACTGGAACTCACAGCTCTTGGGGAGCTCATTACTTCAGAAGGCAGTCCACGCCATTACTGGAAACCTCTGCAGCAACACTGTCCAGTAGAATGTTCTGCAATGATGGAAAAATTCCAAGCTATTAGGCGCTTCAAGTATGGTTAGTGCAGCAAAGAAATGGATTCAAATTTTAATTTTAATTAATTTAATTTCAATTTAGATAGTCATATGTGACTAGTGGCTGCCATGTTGGACAGCATAACTATGTAGTCATTTTCTCTTTTAGTCTATGATTTATACCTCACCCTCTTCCACAAAGGCTCTATGACAGCTTACCAAAAAAGTCACGCTAGGCACGAAATAGGAAAGTTAAAAAGAATTTAAGAATTAAAAAAATAAAAAGAAGAAAGCTGTTCTGTAAAAAAAATACCAGAGAAGATGTTCCCAGACACATGGAATGAGTTAGTCATTGCCTCTGAAAATCAAATTTATTTCTAAATTGCTGGAGAGTAAGGCAAAAATGAAAAGTCATACAGGAGGCAAGGTTGAAATTCGTAGTTAACAATTGTTTGACTGCCAGCAGCCCTATTTTCTGGAAACAGTTGCCCTGCTCCTAAAGCCCCAGCTCTCACTCATCTTATCTACTTGGTTATGACAGAGCCACCCGGAGTGACCCAATCTCTGGCGCTTAACCCAACCTGGCCAGTCACAGTTGTTTCCTTGAGAGACTGGGCTTGGGACACAGGAAAGTGTCATCTCTCCCTGGGCTGATGGAAAGCAGGTGTGAAACAGGGTCTGTGGAACTGAAGGACAGAGGACGATGATCTGCTCAGATGCAGGAGAACAGTGTGGCGAGAGTCATGGGTACAGGCTCCCGGTCTACACCTGCTCTTACTCACTAGCTATATGACATGGACCACATGCCCTAGGTTCTCCAGGCCTCCTCCTCTGTAGAATGGGAGTGATCTCAGATTTCATAGACTTGCTGTAAAAAAATAAATGCAAGGACATAGTAAGTATGCCACAGATATTACTATTAATTATAACAATATTAGAGGCAGAATCCCAACAGCATTCAGGTAACTGGATTTGTGTCATTGCCAAAGCTGTAACAATTATCAGCCCTTGGGCTCCACAAGACATACTCCTCCCCATTTTCTTAAAATAACATTTCCACTTCACTGAAGCTAATTTGGGTTGGGTTTCTGGTTTCCAGCAGAGTTCTAATTCATATATCATTTTGTTGGGAAGTCTAACTTATCCTCTCTCCTGTGCAGAAGGCCAGGAGTACATAATCTTCTGCAGACTCTGACCACAGGCAAAGGGCATGGACACAACCTTAAAGTTACTGTCTTTAGTGGACATTTGCCATATTTTTGGCTGCCCAGCACCCACTCTCTCTTCTTATTTGGGAATAAACCTTCTAGAATATGTCTCTTGGTGAGGGAAAGGGCCTACCTTCTACTATAGGATCTGGAGGTTGCAAAATGATTCTTTTCTCTGCCCCTTGGCAGATATTGTGTTAATATGTGACCTGGGCTGAGCTAATCGAATGCTCCTGATTGGAGCTTTGGAAGGAGACCACTGACATGATTTGTGGTTGTCATGGTGATGGTGGTATTGATGTCCAAAGACTAGCTCTGGAAGGGGCAGCACCAGTTCCAGAGACATGACCCTCACAGGTTCCCCTTGCCCAGCCTCCCATTTTCCAAGCCTAGTTCCACAACCTTCCTGTTGATTCTGTGAGCTATCCAATATATCGTCAATGAATCTGCATAAGCTAGCCAAGAGGGGGTTTTGGTTTGTAACCAAGAACCTTATTTTCCTCTTTCATCTCTTTGAGTAATTAAGTGACCAAAAATACACACAACTGGTTCCCTGGGCTCTTGTTGCATCACCATCAACTAATACTATTGCTCCAGTCCCTAAGGTGGGTTTCTGTCAATTCTTGCACAATCCTGTGGTGCTTGCACTGCCGCTTGGCCACATTTGGCCTGAGTATTATACCATGACACAGCCTGCAAAGGAAGAGATCAGAAGGAGCATGCAGGTACCAGACAATGCTGCATTGCTTTCAAAGTTACCAGTATCAGATTTAGGGCTGACGAGTATTCTGGGGAGAAGAAAGGAAGTTGTTTTCAGAATGACTAAATTTATACACAAGTCAAATTTTCATCTTTTATGTAAAACGGATGTGTCAGACATCTTATAACAATCTTATCATTTAGATTAATAAATTAGTATTCTATACTGATGAAGTAGCATATTATAGTTTTACCTTCCAATATAAAGTTCTTCCTGGAAACTTTTAGTTTAACAGTTTATCCACTATGGGTTCCTCTCTGAATTACAGACAAGAGCATGTATACCCAGTGCCTAGTACTATTCCCAGAGAAGAGTAATAGTAAGTGTTTGTCAAACAAATGAATAAGAGAGTTAATTAATGAGTCAACGCACAAGTAGTCTACCAGAGCAGAATAAGGAGCCAGCTACTCGTGTTCACCCTGGAATGACAGATCTTCCGTGAGCTTGGTAATAGAGAAGGAAAGAGCAGGGCTCATGATCCAGAATGTGTACTTATTACAAAAATATGAAGCTGTTTTGATCAGTGTTTCATTGTGAGGAAAATTCACAAGTAAATCCTTCTGTTAAGGTAACAAGCATACACAGCTGGAGAGTTAGACTCAAGTTGTAAGACAGTCATTGGTGGGGCAAGTTGTGATCATGTATGATGGTGGAATTAGATAGGCTAAAACAACCCTCTACAATTAAGAGTTAACCTCTGGCATTTGAGGGGCTCTTTTTAACTCCTCTCTCTTCATTCATCCAGTTTAGCTCTCTAGGAATACCTGGAATAGCGGACTATTCTATACCTGGCTCATACTCATTTGGATGCCTTGGCTAATCTCTTAGGACCTACCTTTCTGATTTCCCCCTATTTTTTATTTAATCCAAAACAAAGAAGGAAAAGAAACATTTCTGACTTCATTTGTCATCTATACAAATAAAAATACATTTCTGTTTTTTTCTGCTTTGACCACATCGAGAGAACACAGCTAGGTAGAGTTTCACCAGTTCGAGATTGCCTAATTTAAAATATTCACAAACTGGTCTTTGAAAAATTCTATTTGGGAACCCTAAAGGCTTCTTCAAGAAATAGGCAGTCATCCTCCAGGGTAGCAGAACTAAGGTGTGGGATGCCAGGGTGGCTGCTGACCCGAGGGCTGTGCCTTTGACATTAAGATGAATTAAGATGCAGCTACTCCAGATCACAGGTTTTAGGTTGAGTGGAGCTGCTTTTCACAGGGCAACTGTATCTAGCTCAAAGCTTCTCAAACAAATAAAAATTGCACAGGATTATGACTCAGGATCTGGGTGAGGCCTGAAATTCTGCATTTCTAACCAGCTCTGGGGAAGTATCCATGCTGGTGGTCCTCAGACCCCACTGGGAGTAGGAGGCTCAGGCTCCGAGGTGAGCAATACAGACAGTTATTTACACAGCAGTGACTGACAGTTTCCCAGAGCAATTTCTGATATAGCAGATATACGCAGCAAAGAAATCCTAGAACATACAAGAAAAAATTCTTCTAAATATTCCTATTCCCATTTCCCTAAAGCAGTAGCTTTCAACTTTGGCTGCAATGAGAATTACTGGGGGAGCTTTCAATATTCCAGTGCCTAAGACTCACCTCAGACCAATGACATCAGCATCTCCAGGGGTGAGACCCAGGTGTCAGGACGTTTTAAAGCTCCCCCGAGTGATTCCACTGTGCAGCCAGAGTTGAGATTGGCCGCCCAAAGCCTTTACTGAGTCATTGGTATTAGCTGCCAGCTCTGCCTCTCATTGTTCCTTCTACAGGCCTCCTGTGCTTGGAGTGGTGCTATACTCCACCTGCTTGTGTAGCTATGTTCCCCACCTTAGATTTGGGAATAGCAGCCATCAGCCCATTTGCTGTGGAGAGCTCATCTCTCTGGCATCTAGGCCTACCTGTGCTCTCCGAGCCGACACAGATCTTGCTATCAGCCAGGGCATGGCTCCCAGAGTCTGTTCTACACAACAGAAATTCACAGGGATGCTAAACGATACCATTTTAAATGAAAAAGAAATGTGTTTTAATTGAAGTAGTTTGGGCTAAATAAAGTCACCCAGATTTATTCATTATAGGACTTCTCAGATCTTTTAATATTTAATAGGCCAGTGTGCTCATCCCCAATAGAAAGATATTGCAGGCAACATTTTCCATATAAATTTGACCACAAAAACTTTTTTTTTTAAAGAACAGATCCAGGAAATAGGCTTTGGAACATCCTGCTACAGGGTATAATTTAAATTTTAAACTTTCCTGGCTAACTTTTCTGAGGTTTTCAATATTGATGTTACCATGCATGTATTTTACTCAGTCGACTAGTGTTTTATGGGTAACTACCTTATGCTGTGTGCTCTATCATGTAGGAGGCAGGAATTTGGTATCTGACAATTAGACAATAGTTGTGCTTAACTGAGTTGCATTGTTAAAATACAACAACATTTAATTTTATCTTAACAATAAAGAAATAATGAGAACTACTTAAGGCAAGGAGGTCTTCGTGGAGGCAGTGATACCTTCCTTGAAGACCTTGAAGAATGAATAAGATATATGCAGGAAAGCAGAAGAAACAACATGGAGCAGAACCTAAGAGTGGAAAAGAGGGGGGTGGGATGTGATATGGGGGTAGAGCATGGGGTGTGAGGGACAGTGAGAGGACCGGCCCGAATACAATAGTGATAGAAATAATGAGTGTATACAAGTAAAAAATCTGCTCATAAGGTGATATTCAATATTCTCAATGAGATAATTTTTAAAAAGTTTTTTTCCACAGACAACCTGAATACATAAACGTCTTAAGAATGTACGTGAACTAATCAGTGTTTTTTTTGTAATATTTATTAATGTAGTACCCTCACTGGCTCAGGGCGGGTCCTCAGGAAGCAGATGCTGAGAGGGAGCCTGGGGTGTAAAAATGCTTATTAGAGATCAAGACTTGCGAAGGGAAGGGGAAGAAGCAGGATTGGGCAGAGGAAGATGTTAAACTGTGACGCAGGCCTGATGAGGCTTCTGCTAATCCTCAGGACCCAATGTTGCTTCCCAAGTGAAGCCCAAGTAGCCAGGCCTTTGTATCTGTACCTCACTTGGTCACCAGATAGAACTGCCCCAAGAGTGAGACCTTGGGCTGGGGAGCTGTCTGCAGCCAGGGAGGCCCCAATGGTCCTGACGTTCTGGGCAGCAAGTCTTTCCTTAAAGATGATCTGAGCAGCACATCTCTGTATCCAACGCACTTGCCTTTTTAGAATCATATCTCACACAACATACAAGCACTGCTTTTCTCCATTCTCACTTCTTATAACCCAGTTTTTGAAACATCTCACGTATTTCACATGCGTTGTCAACATTGTGGCTGTATTCTAAGTCATCCATCACAGTTTTACAGAGCACACTGTCTTTATCGTCACCTAAGGTGCTGGACATCCAGCATGACTTAAATCCATGTGCAAAGTTGTTACTAAATGTTTTATCCAAGCTCCATTTACCAGTTCCATCCCATTAGGTCGGGTTTGGGTCTTTTTAACCTTCTTCCTGTAGTTACATACTCACTATCTCCACAAAGTAATCTCTTACTGTATTTTTCTAAATAATCTTTATAAAATAATCACTTTAAAAATCTGAGAAGTGAGATCATACCCCTAGAAGTAATTTCTAAACCAGGTTAAATTTTTTTGCTTACTCGTTTTTTTTTTTTTTTTAATATAATTCTAACAGGAAACCTCAGTAAGCATCCCGAACTAGCATTGACTTTAGTTTAATATGTGTTCTCCAAACGGTGATTTTTGTTCCAAATAAAATAGTTGAGAAAATAGCCATATTACAGGTTCTCTTTACAAAAGGCACCAAACTTTGTAAAGACTTAAATATAAAGTGACTTTTCTCTTTTCAGAGAGAGGATATTGGGGAAGAAATCTTGATTAATATTTGGGACATAAATGGTAAGTTTGTCCAGATGATATGAGGAGAGGTCACAGAAGCTTCGAAGTCCAAGGAGAGCACATTAGCTGGAATAGCATCATGGTTATGGAGCAGAGAAGTGGCCTGATAAACATCATCTTAGGAAACTCTGTGCAGCTAAAGAAATTTTCAAGATGTGCTTGGGGAAATATTTTGGAAACAAGAAAGTCATCTAATAACTGTAATAACCAAAAACTATAATAGCTTGTATTACAGGGGTGGGACAGGAAGTGAAGGGGAAGAAATGAATGGAAAAGCATTTTTAGAAGAATTAATAGCCTTGAAGGTGTGGTGGACATTGGGATAGTAGGAAAACGAAGGGTCAAACATGGCTTTAAAAACTTGAAAAGAACACTTTACATATGTAATTGGTACATCCCTGAGGAATGGGTTTATAACCATTTTATAACTATAGACTTCTAGTTGATGGATTTCTTGAAGAGGTTTTAAGCCAGAAAAGGACACAATGCCTACCTTCATGCCTGCTCACCTTCACCCAAAATTATTTTTTGTTAAATCCCAAAATTAGATTGTTTTCTCTTCTGTCAGCACTGACCATCCAATATCATATTAAGTAAAGTTACAATCAGTAACTGTAGGAGTCTAAGCTGATTTCAAGCTCTGCATTTGCAATAACCAGAGAATTATCAGACACCTCCCACTTCATTGCCTTTCTGGGCTAATTTATTTTCTTTGATCCTGCAACCACGATGAGGAAAGTTTTTACTTGGGAAAGCCAAGGGCTGCACTTTTTAATTAATCTGATTCTCCCACAGGTAGTCACATGTATTGATTATCGTAGTAAAAATGGTAGATGTTCCAGAGAAATGTAGATATTGATTGGCTTGTTGGTTGGTTGGCCAAGACAATACAGAAATCCAGACTGCCTTCTGAGACACTCTCACTCATCTACGCAGTGCTTCTCGAACTTCAACGTGCACACAAATCACCTGCAGGATCTTCTTAAACTGCAAATTCTGATCCAGTAGGGCTGGTATGGGGCCTGAGATTCTACATTTCTAACAAGCTCCCATGATGACCACATTGGTGTAAAAGGCTCTTCCCTATGACGGCAACAGCAAGCTACTGGGGACTAGCTTCGCCTGGGAGTATGTGTGTACATATTGCAAATCAGCAAGGAATCCATGGTGGATTCAGAAAAGCCAGGAAGCTAAAGGCAACAGGACTGCAGAGCAGGTAGACACATCTGTAAACCTGACCTGAGAAGCCCTAAATGGCCAGGGTATGGATACTATATTGACAGTGAAATTCTAGGACTTGGAGAAAACTTCAGAGCAACTGTCAGTCAGCTGCCTCTCAGAGGAGGCTGTGGGGGAGGGGTATTAATTTTGGCAAGAATGAGGACTATTTTATTATGGAGGACTCCCTAATTATACAGTTAGAGAACCATGTGTGGCACATTCTGGAGCCTACACTGCTCTCATAAGGATTCCACTGTTAATTTTAAGAAGAGAAATAGCAAGGCAACTTTCTCAACTCCCACGCCATTCACACATTGAATTTGTGTGCCAACTCAAAGCATACCCACTGGAAATGAAAACAGAGTTAAAGCCAACCCTTCAACTGAGGCTTGTCCAGCTACAGATATATAGAGGGAAAGGACTTTGTTTTCTTTCTCCCATTTCAAAACAAATTTTTCTCTCTGCTGTTTTTAAAATTTACATCAGACATATATTTGTTAAACCCAAAATTCCAGAACCTAGGTAGCCTAACACAGGACCCTCCACACAGTCATTGTTTGTTTACTGCCTGAGTGGTCTTTTTTACACTTTATGATTGACCAAAGGAAATAGCCTCCAATAAGAGCTCCTTGTGAACATAACCACACTCCGGATGCTTCCCAAGCAAGTCAGTCAGGTATGGCCCCTACCTCTGGAAATACGAGCAAGCAACATGGGTGGAGCTATTAAGTCACAAGAGACTTTATAGTTGTCAAAGCGCTTTTGGATAAATTACCTCATTTATTCCTCTAAACAGCTCTGTGAAGCAAGTCATTTTATTCCCATTTTACAAGGAAAAAATAATAATAATGCACAAGAAAGAGTAAAGGGAAAAGAAAGAAGTATTTATTAACTTAGCAAAAGTGCTGACCATCCCACCCACGCTGGTGTTTATGGAAGGACTACACATCCGTGGGGCATAGACCTTGCCCCATGCACTTACTTGGTGCTTTGCCCAGCTCAGCACTGCATGCAGAGAGTCACTTATTAAATACTTTGGTGGAGGATAATTTTGATGTTGGTGAGATTTCAGGTCATCTCTGGAGAAAGGGAAAAGAATGGTAATGAATTCCAGGACTTAGAAGAAAGGAGATTAAAGATGCTGGTCTAAATATGGGGATGGGAGGTTGGGAAAGTAATGAGGTCGATTTCAGTCTGGGGGAGAGGACAGCCCGACAAAAAGGACGTGAGGACCAACGAAGGCATTAGAGCACAGAGAGCTGACACCTAGGATCCAAGGACTATTTCCAGGATGTTATAAACTGGCCTCAAGAAAAAGGAAACACTCTTCTTTGTGCTTACACCAAAAACTTCCAGCCAACAAAGTGGTTCCAGATTTCTGGCAGCCTTTTAAATTAGCTTCGGTCCCAAATTCAAAGCAGAAACTGCCCTAGATTCCTCCGTTACTCAAAATTTCCCTTTTCTGTTGTACCAGGCAGCTCGAGAGACTCCTTATGGATGATCTTGTGGATGCTCAAAGATTGTGGCTTCACAGATGAATCAATGAGCCAAATATTTATTGGCCACCTGCTTGGTGTTCACCTTGGTAAGGTGTTGTGTGATGAGGATCAACAGTAAGTATCACAGGCACAGACTTAGCTGACAATCAACAATGCATGCTAATTTGCTACAGTGCACTGTGAGATACCCTTGTGCGTACACAGTGAAAGAGGTTCTATCTGAGTAGGAAGTAAGATCAGATTGGTAGGGTGGAGCCATATCACAAAAAGCCTAAAGAGGGAGGAAGTTAGGTCAGAAGCTGTAAAGTCTGGTGGCATAGTAGGTGTCCAAATCTGTTGAATGCATGCATGAATGAATGATTTTAAATGAGCATATTATCTCAGTCCCAGGACATATTCATCTCCACATTAATGGGGCCTGGGTATCAAATTGTGTCAAAATGCAAGTATGATATTCACATCTTTGTAAAATTGTTCTGAGACTAGGGATGAAAAGAGGTCTAATGCTTTCCTAAAGACTGTGACTTTTGACTCCCTGAATCTCTGTGATCACTTGGAAACAGAAGAGGAGAGCTGAAAAAGAACAGTGCTTGGTAAATAATAGGCACACTCCGCACTAATCGTTGAGTAACAAAGAAATGATGCAGGAAAGAGGAAAATAGCCATTGCCATCGCCAAATTCTCCTCCTGTCCAAGAATGGCCCCAGGGACAGCAGCCTCAGAGAACATAAAGACTTGGGAAGCAGATTCACCAACACTTCTGTTGGATCCTTGTTCTCTAAAGGACAGTCAATACTGACCACTAAGTCTTAGATGCCATGATTCCTTGTGTTTCCCTAACTCTAAAATTCTTTCTGGTATAACTTCCTTATCTTGACAGCTTCTAAGACACAGAAAGTGTAAAAATCTGTATAGTGAGTAGTAAATGAGATGGTTTCTGAATCTTAAATAGGAAAGTCTTCCAGATGAAGAGTGTACTAGTCCACGGAGGATGCCTCCAGACAGTGTTCTCTTCCAAATTCCCCTGGTGTAGAACTGTGAGCATCTTAGAATTCTCTCCTATCACTTCTCCTGCCTTCTTTCTTGACACAAACCATGGCATGTTTATCTGACCCTCAGACCAGTCCTAGGGTAACTGCCATTTTGTATATTAGCCCAACCTTAATAATTTGAACATAATAACAAGAGAGAATTTACTTGGGTCATGGTAGATCTACTTTCAGCCCACACTTCTTAGCTGCATCAGTTGGTTTGCATTTCACTTGGCCAGTATAAAGGAAAGAATTACTAGTAGAGACCTTTAGATATATACATTGAGTCCAAAACCCACCACTCCAAGTTTCATTGACTTTAGTACCTAGGTATGTATCCCAGAAGTCATTGACCTCACAAGCTACACTTTCTTAAAGTGCGTTCTGAGGTCTAGATGGAACGGAGGAGGGAATAAGGAAGAAGAAGGAAGGAGTAGCAGAGGCAGACTGAAGCCAAGTTCTCTTGGTTTTGCCTTTTGGAGGACAATAATCACCCTACCACTTGGAAATTCACAACTCAGACACATGGCACTAAAAGCTCCCACTATGAGGGTGCAGTCTTCTGACCCTTTTACAAACAAAGTCTACACCTGGACCTATAGCTGTGTCCTTTAACTGGGGATATTTACTTTGCGTATCAAATATCTTGCTTCACAAGATGAGCGATCAGGTGTAACTCTAATTGGAATGCTGAGACTCTCTAAGAGCTGCTTTTGGAATCTGCTCTCTTCCACATTCAGGAAGGGTAATTTCAGCTCATCCCTGATTAATCTGCAGTAACAGCAGTAGGTCTGCTACTCTGGCGGCAATTTTCCAACATTATCATGGTTAATCTTTTATCTCTTTAGACTTTAGTAGAATCAACTGCTTTTGCAAGTGCAGGGCTGTAAGTACCCAAGCACAACAGGATGTGGTTAGATAGTTAAATTCTCAGGTTTTGGTAACTTTATAGGCCTAGATGAGACAGGGGGCCTGTGAACCCTGGTCAAAAAGTACAAGGTTTATTGATAATGTCAGAACACAGTTGTTCGATTCAACAAGTTTTAAATGTATTTATTTAATGACTGTCATGTACAATGCTTGGTCCTATGAGAAGTAAAAATCCAGACATTCCCTGTGGGTCATGAAGGTGTAATGTGTAAGACTCAGACTGAGATAAACTTGTTTAAACTCCATTCTTGAAAGATTGTGGCCTTCCGAGTTTTCCCGCTCTGGGTATTGAATAGGTTTGAATTATTAGGTAAGGTCAATTCCTTCCAGCAACTATCGAAAGTGAAACCTGGAGGGTTCTTTAATCGATGACTTTAAGACCAGAACGAAAGTGTTTGCGAGGAAAAGACTGGACCAATACACTGGAGTGAGAGCAAGGTGCACGTTACCATACAGCTCACTCAGAAATCTCTGAACACACAACTTCCGGTAATGGTATGCACTGGGATCTGAGACACAACTCCATCTCTATCATTCGGGAACGACTGAAAACCAGTTTGTTGCCAACTGGTTTAAGTTCTGATGTGATCAGGTTTCTCTTTTCCTGGTGTTGTTCTGTTTTGGCTGCTCCTCCTTTGTTGGTTGGCACCTGTTTGGACCTCTTGCCAGGCCGAGTCATTGCTTCTTGCCTCTTGCACACTCTGCACCACACTGACTGCCAGCTGGGGATTAGCTTCTCCTGTCGCTTGGGGACTAGCTTCTCTCACAACTTCTCTCTACTGTAAGAGCTGTCCTGGGTATATTTTCTAGACCCACCAGTGCCCTGTGCCAAAGTGCCCTGTAGTAAAATGGTGGAAGAGAAGACTGTGATGGAAAGTGCAATTTCCAGTTTGGAACTGAGGTAAACATGAATACTGCCTTGAGCAAAAACAAGACCCTTGATGCTGCCTGTGTAACTGTTAACTGTCCAGTGGCTTGTTTCCCAGCTTGATCTTTGACACTAGCTGTCATGTAGGTCAGGTAGGGGTGGAGGTATCAAAGGTTTTACATAGAAAAGCATAATCAAAGGGGCACAGAAAGGTAACATCTTCCAAAAGCCCTGTTTCCAAATGAGGTCGCATTCTGAGGTACTGGGGACTTCGTTAATTCTGATTTTATCTCACTCTACTCCCTTTCAGTTATCTTCATTGCTCAGTAATAGTAATAGGAAAACAATCTAAATGCTATACACATGTATCTACAGTATTATTTTTTTTATGATATGAAAATCTATTCAGGACTTTTTTTTAAAAATTAAATTTTATTGGGATGACATTGATTAATAAGATTATACAAATTTCAAGTGAATAATTCTACAATACATCGTCTGTATGTTGCATTGTGTGCTCACCATCCAAAGTTCAGCCTCCTTCCATCACCATATATTTGAATCCCACCCCTGTCTACTCTGGTAACCACCATACTGTTGTTTGTGTCAATGAGTTTTTGTTTTTTTGTTGCTTTCTGCTTTATTCTGTTTTATATGAGTTCTTGTTCATTTCTGTTACATTCAGGACTTTTCGTAAATTGTACTTGGTATTCACTGATATTAAAAGCTGGTTCTTCACCACTATCTTTCTTGCATGGGTTTTGATCTTACCAATACTGCCCCCTCCACAGCATCTGTCATAGTTGCTCATCTACCACAAGACTGTGAGCTCTAGGAGGGCAGGTTTTATGTCTGACATGATCACAGGCTATTCTTGTGCCTGGCACACTGTCAAACACAATAGGAGGGCTCAATAATTATTTACTAATTAATTAATGCAAAAATAATTCATTAGCTTTCAGGCCAGCCCTTGGGTTGGGGGAATCATACCCACCCACCTCCATCCTTTACTCCATGATGTCCCAATATATATCCTAAAATCCCAGACAAGAACCATCAGAACTGTCAGAAACATAATAGAACAGTCAATAGTACTGAAAATCCATTATACAGCTCGTGAAACATCTGCCACAGTTCTAATATTCTATAATTTTTTCGTAAAAACGAGAGCAAATAAAAATGCTGAGCACCATATAGTGTCAATAACTGCAACTACCATAGTCAAGTATTCAGTACCCCACCCTCCTTTCACCACCACCCTTTCTGCTGTACTCTGCCCATGCATAGGACATAGCGCATTGTGATGTCGACAGCACAGAACTGGGTTTAAGTCCTGGCTCTGCCACTAACTAACTGGTGGTTAATTGTTTTTATGTCCTCCCAAAATTCATATTTTGAAGTCCTATCTCCCTAGTACCTCAGAATGTGACCTAAATTTAGAAACAGGGCTGTGGGTAGATGTAATTAGTTAAGTTAAAATGAAGTCATGCTAGAGTAGGGTGGGCCCCTAATCCAATATGTCTGCCGTCCTTATTTAAAAAAGGAAATTTAGACACAGACACACATAAGGAGAATGCCATGCGAAGACTGGAGTTATGCTGCCACAAGCCAAGGGACCACCAGAAGCTAGTAGAGAGGCCTGAAACAGGCCCTTCCATAGCATCTTCAGAGGGAGCATGGCCCTGCTGACACCTTGATTCAGTTTTCTGGCCACAACTATGAGATAATAAATTGTCTAAGCCATCCAGTTTGTAGCACTTTGTTACACTGGTCCTAGGGAAATTAATACAGTGGTCTCTGGCAAATTAATCTTTTTGTGCCTCAGTTTTATTTTTTAAAAATGAGGTCAGTAACATTACCTACCTCATGGAGTTGTTTTGAGGATTGAATTGATTAAAATTTATTGTGCTTGGAACAGTACCTGGCACAGAAAACCAGTGAGGTCTGATAACAGTCAAAATTTTTTGGTATTCCACATGGCAGTAATGGAAGTAAATGTCACAAATTCTGACATAGTTAAGTTCAATTTACAACTTGTTGCTATGTTGGGACATTTCATGATTTAGCTTCAGTGTAGAGCATGGATACATAAAAGGACTCAGGAATTCATCAAAAGGATGATGAGTGCTGGGGCATTTCACAATCGTTTTTATTCACTTGACCCTAACTGACCTTCCCCATGCAAGGTACAGAGCTAAAGATCTCACGTGGTCAGATGTGACCTTACAGAGAAAACTGTTTTATAATCTTTTATTGTTTTTAATACTGAACCTTTAAAAGCAAAACAATCCTAGATTTTCATTGGTTTCTACTGAATATTTCTAGCTTTCTCATAATTTACACTACTCAGAAGAGAACTTGAAATGAAATAAAATATGTATGAATGAAAGATTGAAACAGCTAATGAGGAAGTGGCTGAAGCCAAGGAAAATTCAGGAATTATCATTCTCTTTTCATTTTAAACAAAGGATTCTTTCTTAACAAATTTCCTCTAAGCTGTAGGGTCTTTGGTGAACCTTAATTAAAAATGCGTATGGGCTGCATAGGTTCTTTGGGAAAGGAATCTGAATAGCTCTATTCTCCTGGCCAAAATGACCATCAGGAAATCCATTCGATCAGTATTTATTGAGCACTTACTATGTGTTAGGTTCTGTTTTAGGCATTGGGGATATGGCAATTGATAAAATTTAAAAATCCATGTCTTCATGAAATTCGTATTCTGATAAAAGAAAAATAAAACATAATTAATAAGTAAAATATATACTATGTCAGATAGTTATAAAAACTAAAGAGAAAATGAAAGCAGGGATATGTGTGTGAGGATTTATATTGGGGGCACGATTCTACATAGCATGACCAGGAAGATCTCATTGAGAAAGTGACATTTGAAAGACCTAAAAGAGAGGATATCTAGGAGAAGAGCATTCCAGGGGAAATAAACAGCAAGTGCAAAGGCCCTGAGGCAGGAGTATCCAAAGAACAGGAAGAAGGCAAGTGTGGCTGGAGGGGAATGAGAGAGGTTAAGGAGTATGAGATGGAGGTAAAGTGAAGGAGTTAACAGGGACCAAGTCACAGACAGCTTTGAAGTCATAATTAGAACTTTGGCTTCTGCTTTCAGTGCCATAGGGAGGATCTCTGGCTGCTGTGTGGTCTCTTCTAGACTGTGTCAGTAGCAAGAGAGAACAAAGGGAGACATGATAGAAGCTTTTGCCATGATTCAAACAAGAAGTGACAGTGGCTTGGCCAGGATGGTAGTGACAATGATGGCAATTCTGGACATATTTTAAAGGTAGAACAAGCAGGATTCACTATGTGGGATGTGAAATATGAAATAATGAGGGGATAATTCTAGAGTTTCTGGCCTGAGGAACTGGAAGAATCGAATTTTCATTTTTCTGAGACAGGGAGGACTATGAGAGGAGCAAGTTTACAAGGAATCTCAGGAACGCAGTTCTGGATGCATAGGATTTGGGGCGCCTATTAGATATGGTTAGTTGTCTATGGCTGCCGTAACAAATTATCATCAACTTAGTGGCTTAACACAACAAAAATTCATTTTCTCACAGTTCTAGAGACCGGACATCCAAAATCAGTTTCACTGGGCTGTGATCAAAATATCGAAGCTTCCAGCTCTGGGTGGCTGCTGGCACTCCTTGGCTTGTGGTTGCATCATTTCAGCCTCTGCCTTGTGGTCACCTCACCTATTCCTCTTCTGTATGTCAAATCTCCCTGTGCCTCTCTCTTGTAAGGTTACACTGATTGCAATTAGAACTCACCCAGATAAACCTGGATCATTTCCCCATCTCAAGGTCCTTAACATAATCATGTCTGCAAAGTTCCCTCTGCCTTTTAGGGTAACATACACAGGTGACAGGGAGTAGGACATGAATATGTTCTGGAAGGCCACTCTATTCAGCCAACCACAGATATCAAGTAGAGATGTTACATAAGCAATTCCTTACAAGTCTTGTTTTCAGAGAAGAGGTGCATAGCATATGGTGGTACTTACTGTCATGAGACTGGACCACTCAGGGAGCACATAGAAAAAGATGTCCAAAATCTGAGCTCGGGGCCCTCTGCGATATCAAGAGAAGTCAGTGAAGGAAACTGAGAAGAAGCAGCTGGAGAGGCCAGAAGAAAACTAGGAGGCTTCTGAAACACAAGCAAAGAAGGTTTCTGAAACAGCAGAGAGTGATTCACTCTGTCAAATGCACTGAGGAGTCCAGTAAAATGAGATGTTAGAGCATTGGTTTTAGCAACATGGAGGTCACCGTCAATCTTAACAAGAGCAGTTTAAATGCAGAGGTGGAGACAAAAGTCTAATGGGAGAGGTCCTGGCAGAGAATGGGAGGAAGGACCTGAAGACAGCATGCACTGACAACTCGTAGATGTGCTTTGCCCTGGGAGGCCCTACTGAAAAGAATCTTTTACCTACCAAACCTTCAGAACAGTACAGAGAATGGCCATTGGAACTGCTCTAACTAGAATTTTAGGGTCCAATAAAAGTAGGATGGATGCCAAAGACTTTACTTGACTGTTTCATCTAAAGTCTAACTTTTGAGTCCTTCTTACTACTACTAAGGCTCACTTCATTCTGAAAACTCCCCACAGAAGGCTTGTCCCTGAAATGTGAACCCTTGATCACTGTGGCCAGGTGGACCACACCCTCGACCTAGCCTCAAGCAAAAGCAGAGGTGCCTTGACCCTTTGAGATGTGCTGCTATGTGGCCCTCTCCCAACACTGAGAGGTCTTTAAATAACAAGGTTTCTAAGTTGGTGGGAACAATGCACCATTATGCACATGCTCAGGAGATAGAGAGCTAATTAACCTTGAACTTAGCAAGTTTCCAAGTCTCTCGGGGAAGTTTATTTATGCCTTGTATAACCAAGTGCAAATGACTGCAATCTCTGATTTTAATTCTAAGTTCGAGAAAGTGTGAGATATTACTTAATGTTAATGAAGAGAGGCACAAGTGAATTAGTACCAGCTTGCAAGGAGTTAGTTAAAGAAAATCATAAAGTTCTCTCATGAGTTTTTAGAAGATACCAGGGTATACTTACCTTTTCATAACTGTGACACTTAAGAGGACACCAGACCAGGCTCCAACAAGACTGGACAGAAAATACTCGCCATCATTTATTACTTACTCTGTGACAAGCTCTGAACCAGATGCTTTGTGTGTGTTATTATTTAATCTTCATTAGAGCTCTATGAAGCGGTGACTTCTGTTGGACTCTTTTCACAGTTGAGAAAAGTGAGGCCCAGTGAAGTCACACAGTTTTATGTCATTCTCACAGGAATCACAGGTGGATGCAGAAGTATGAGCCTCTTCTATGGAGATGCCTATGGTTCATCAAGAAAGATGGAGCCTTGGGAAGATGCTTAATGCCCAGAAAACAACCTGCTTCATTGCTCTGCATTGAAAGTGCTTTGGCAATAGCTGACATCCTTTAAAATTCTCCATCAGAAAAAGAAAATGAAATGCTTCCTTTGTGAATCGAGACACAGCCAAAAATGTCAAAGAAAATGTAGGGTCAGGAGTTGCTCCTTATATAAAAGAAACCTTGTAAAATAAATTTGTGTCTGGACAGAGCAGTCCAGTGAGTTTACCAAAGGATGCTGGAGTTTGGTTATCAGCTCAGCTGGAATATGCATGTTAAAAAGGGAAAAAAATAAAAAGCAGCTTCAGTTTCCCTACAGTTTATATGCCCAGTATGATTGATTTTATTATGGCAGTTATTTTTACAAGGTGAAATTTAACACAACACCCAAAGAAAAAATGGTGCATGTGAGGCTGAGATTTGACTTAAGAGGACAACAGCTGTTAGTTTCCAGAATATTAATGAACTATGCAAGACCAGATCTAGACAAAATTGTAAAATTAATATTATCCTCCACATACCAAAAAAAATAATAATAAAATAATGAAAAATAAAATAAAATAAATATCTATTTTAAAGTATATAGCTCCTCAATAGCTCTTTCTATTGACACTTTCTTTATTAGGAAGCTCCTAGACAACCTCAGGTATCTGCCATCCTCAAGTAATCTCAGCTGCACAGGCCTCGCCTCGTGGAGGGCTCTGATTCCTGCCCCTTCTCGCTCTCGTCAGAATTTGCATCCTGGACTCAATTTTTTTCAGCTCTCTCCGAGGTGATAACCAAATTTTCTTAGGTTAATAAATATATTTATTTATTGTTTTAAGAAGTAATAGTTTTATTAGTTTATTATTTATTTATTAGAGCTGGTGTTTCCAGGGAGGAGAATCACTCTTAAGCTCCAGTTAAGCCAGGGCCAATCCTCTTCCCTTATCCAGCTTCAGATCCATCCCTGAAATTGGCAAAGCTTTTCCCAGGCCATGAATAATCTCCTGAGAATCTGAGAGGTGTGTGCTAACCGAGATGTTCATGAGGGGGATCCAGTTAGACTCTTATTAAAGTGATCTTCACAGAACTAATAATTATTGAATAGGAATTAGTTTGTCAAATCCAAATGAAGTACTAATAAGACAAAAATTACTAACTGAAAAGGTTGCTTTTTCCTACCCAAACCTCTCCCCACACCAAACAAAGCAGAACAAAACAAAACCAAAAACATATACGTACAGCCTAGCATGGTAATTTAGTGTATGTGCTTCTGTAACACACAGAACCTGGTAGTAACAGTTTCTGCTACTGATTAACTGAGTGACACTGGATGGCAAGTTTCTTCATCGACAAGATCAAGGTAATAATAGTATGTACCCCACAGGGCTTTGTGCACATTAGATATGATAACGTATGTGAAACCCTTAGTACAATACTTTGTTCCTAGAAAATATTCAAAAGATGTCAGCCACAGAATTATCACTCCTTGAGTAATAATGACAATGTGTAGTTTACCCAATGCCAAGCACTATTTTAAGTGTCTTATCTAGGTTAACTCATTTAATTTTTTTGGAAGTTTTATTTATTTATTTATTTATTTTTATTAAATTAGTTGGCAAACAATATTATATTAGTGTCAGGTATACGATTAACTCATTTAATTTTCACAACAACCCTATGATGCTGGTAATGTTGTCCCCATTTGAAAAAGGAGCAAATGAAGGCACAGAGAGATTAAATAATTTGCCAAAGTAGCACAGCATGTAAGTGGCAGAGCCACGATATGAACCCTAGTAGTCTGGCTTCGGAGTCTGCATTCTTCACCCCAACCACCAAGCCCTATCGCATCTGAGGGGGGCTCCAGAAAGCACACCAGTTGGACCCCATCTTACATCAAAGAAAAGTTGTGTTTGTGGGGCAAAGTGAAGGTTGTGTGTGAATTTGGTCCCCAAAAGAAAAAAAGCTAGTAAGCAACTCAATTGCCATTAGGAGAACACAAACTCCACACCCAGCTGGAAGTGAATGGTTCAGAAACCTCCAAGTTAATCCCATAATGTTGTGAAATTAAAGGGGAGGATATTCCGTATCAGGAATGAACATAAGTCACCATGACGTTAGAGACTAAAGAGATATTCTATAATAAGTGCTAATGAAAGAGAGGAGGGACCGGAGAAAAAAGGGAAACAAAAGGAAGAAGGGCAGGGAGTAACATCGGAGTGGTAATTCACATGCAGCACACAGCATCTGGCAGAGTTTATAGGAACAGCCTGTCCAATAACATACACAATACACAATACTCGAAGGACTTGTTTGATGTGGAAATGTTTCCTTGAATGAGATTTACAAAGGGAATTATCATTTTTTGACATTCCTTCAAGTTTATTAGGCCATGATGACCTGTGTGAATCGCCGTGTGTGCCATGGGGCAGCAGCATTTAGCATAGATGACGCACGCTGTATTTATTCACGTTCGAGTCTTGTCTCAGTCTGACTGCTGCTGTGCCTCATATTTAAATTACTTATTTCATATACTTGGGGAAGTAAAGAAGGAGGGGAAAGAAAGAAAAAAACCCTTTGTGGAGATTTGCCTGAAAATTTCTTTTTTATAACTCTAAAGGAAGATTTCCAACCTGTGATTCTTTTGAAAAGCATCTAGTCTTTAAATAAAATCTCGTTAAAAGGTCATTAAAAGAGATCTGCACTCAGGGGTCTATCACGATGAAGTGTGGGCTGCTCTACATTTCGCCTGCAGCTCTAAAAGCCTTAGCTGCTGACCTGGTTGGGGTGCAGGGAGGCGGGGTGGGAACATTTCCTGGCAAGAGCCTACAAAACCAAACCCGGGGTCCACAAAGTGAGCAAAAGGTCTCCAAGGCGTTTGTGACTCTGGCTTATATCTGTGAGTTTGCCTGTTGCCATGGGGACAGAAGCTCTTCAGTGGGGAAAGAACTATTATTTTCAGTGGCTGGATACATGCAGGGAAGAATTTTTATTTTTTATTTTTATTTTTTTGCAAATACCTATAATTTCTGCCAATAAACTGAAACCCTATAACCACTTAAGAATTGAAAGGAATGAATTAATTGCATTTAATCTTCTTCTTTTTTTTTTTTTGTAGGCATCCCTTTGGAGGGAAATTATAAATTATAAAGCAGGAGAATGGGCAGTGAGTTCTCATCAGTGATGAGATGCAAGCTAACCATCTACTCTGTGTCATTGCCGTCATGTTATCTAGAAACTTTTCATTGGGCTGACTTAAGGTTGCATTAGTTCTGTGAAATGTCCTTGATGCTTCTATGTCCACTTGCCTGGTGATGTTAGGGCTGAGAGTGTCTCCATGCCCCACATAGACCCAACTGCTGCAAAGCAGGCTTCCTGCTCTCAGCCCAGCACAAGGCCAAGCTGCTGCCTTCCTGCCTTCTTTCTGGGAGTTGATTTCCTAAAAGATTTCTTTGACCACACAGATAAGTTCTCATTTAAATTCAGGCACATACACTCATAGGCTGATCGACAGAGACATGCCATGAACTGAATGATAAATAATACATGGAGACAAAGACAACACCAGTGCTTATTTGCAGATGAAAGAACACTAGAAATTATTTCTGATGGAAATATAAAAGATTAAATTCAAGCAGGGAGTGGGGGAGAAAGTATTCCTTTTAAAGTTTCTTAAGAAACGAGCTCATTGTTTTACTTTCAAAAAGGCACTTTCTGTCTTGAGTTGGGAATTCAGTGGGCATTGGTAATTCAGGCCCAATACGAGATGCTTGTCCACTAAGGATGGAGCTTAAGGGAGCAGAAAGGGAACTTCAGTCTCAAATAGAGCACCTGCTGGTGAGGTGGTCTGGAATCCAGTTACCCCTTTCAGGTAATTTTCTATTGGAGAATTATCCCTTTTTCACTCTATTCTGTAGAGCCAAAGGGTATTATGTCCTATTGTGCATGGTGTTGGGAGCATGTTTGGGAATATGAAGCAAGTCAACCCAGTGAGACTCAGGGGCTGGACTTGGCTCTCCTTTCACTGAAGTATCCAGCAGGTAGGATGTAAGCCTGGAGCTTCCAGGACTCATGAGGTCAGGAGAGCCTGCCTGAGAACACACAGAAAAACCGAGGCCAAGAAATGGAGAATTACAGATTCCTACTCATGTAGTGTGGTGAGTGCCCGAACACAGCCATTCCTGAAGCTTGTTCGACGCTTCAGTTACGTGAGCCAATGAATGCACTTTGGTGCTCAAGTCAGTTTCAGCTGGGTTTCTGTCACTTTCAGCTGAGCACTCAGCAAGGTGGACTGGTGGTTCCTGCTCAAATAGCCTAGGAGACATCACTGTATAATAGAAACAAACCTGAGTTTGAATTTAAGAGGCAAGGTGATAGAGAGATTATCACCCTGTGACTGAGTAATCACAGAGCCCAGGTTAGGCAACTCATCTCTCTGGTATGTGTCTCACCACCCCTGTGATAGTAAAATACTCAGGAGAACTTGAGAGGGAACTTGAATTAAAACTGAGAGGTTTTGGGACCCTAACTGAGAATTACTCATGGTACCCATATCTTAAATTTTGACAACATAAACAAGTAAATGTGCATAAATATAGCACTAAGCATGTGTATGTTATACATATGATATGTAATTTATACATATATATAATTACTAATATGAAGACAATCTTCTTGTGGGTATTAGTAAGAAGTTTTATCCCACCGACAGGAAAAATCTACATAAGAAAATGCAAGTTTATCAATCGATAAAATTAGGGAGTAGTTATTTCTTTCTTAAGGATTACACAAGATGTCTACGAAGAATTACACAGCAAACAAGGTCTTTCCTTGAGGCTGGGGGAAACAATTCTCAGAAGGAGGGGATCGTGGCCCAGGAAGACACCTCAAAGATGTCCAATAACATACACAATGTGGAATAGACCATATAATACAATATGGAAAATACCATTTAAAAAGGGCAAATTAAAACAAAAATAATAATCAAATCTACACTACGACATTACAAGAATATACAACGCTGGAAATAGGTGAATGAGAAAGGTATTCTTATAAACTGCTCTAAGCATGAGAGATGACTGCCTATAAAAGAAGAGAGAACCATGACTAACTTGAACCATGATAAACCTGCTAACTTCTATCTCAGGGTTCAGGAAAATTCCCACAGAGTGAGGCGAAATTTCAGTCCGTGGGGAAGAGCTGGCGTAGATCGGCCTGTCCTCAGTGAATGGTTCAGATGCCACGCTCAGAGGATAAGCCATCTTCCGCTTTCTCCCCACAGACACAGCCTTCGGTCAGGCCATCTTTGACTCCTTACCCTACAGCCCATCTTCTTAATCTTTTTGACTTTACCTCCAAAATATATACAGACTAGCTCATTTTCATTTTTTGGTCCTGGACACCGCCAGCCTTAAGTGGATTATTGTGAGTGTCTCCTGATTGGCTGCCCTGCTTCCACTCTCACCCTCCTGCAGTCTCGTCTATGGACCGTGGAATGAGCCTTTAAAAATACAAGTCAGATCATGTCGCTCCTCAGCTGGAAATCTCTCCACCTCCCTCAGTAAAAGCCGAAGGCTTACAATGGTCTCCGAGGTCCTCTGCTATCTGCCCCATGACCCATCCCACCCAGCACCTGTCTGATCTCATCTGTTCCTATCCTTCTCTTCTCACTCTGCCAGCCGTACAGGCCTTCCTGCACTTCCTTGATCTTCTTGCTATACTTTGAAAATGCCAGGCACAGGACCTCTTCACTTGCCTTTTCCTTTCTTGAAACATTCTTCCTCTGGATCCATCACCGACTGCAGGGTTTTGCTCAAATGACACCTTATCCATGAAGCCTTCTCTAACCACACTATTTAGTGTTACAAACTC